>NW_009702966.1:3324-42501 GCF_000703405.1 Apaloderma vittatum | reverse complement strand
TTCCTGCTCCTCGGTGCAGCCAAAATCGGGAATCACTGAGACTCGTGGAAATTTCTGGAGAGGAAATAAGGAGCTTGGGGGGTTAGGAGAGGACTGCTTCTGTGTTTAGGGGAGCTTTTTATTATGTCTTCAGCCTCAGGCTGAGAGCCTGGCCAGGGGAGGGGAAAGAGAAGGGAGCAACGTCAGGGAGAAGCACTCTCAGCAGATTGTGTGTGGGCACAGGGCGAGGGTGACTTGCCAGGGAAATCTCTGAGCTGACACCCAAGCTGGAGATCAGGGTGTCGCGTTGCTGGAGGTGCACGTGAAGCAGGAGATCTGCAGCTCCGTGCTAATGGGCCTGCTGAAGAGCGGGGTGGGCTGGCTAAATTCCAGCTCTGGCTAAATTACCTACAGCTCCCCTCAGTGTTATGAGCTAGATCTGGTATTGCTGATGTCTCCTTCCAAAACATTATTTAAGGTTCCTGCATGCTGCTGAACAGCCATCGCGCTCCATCTCAGAGGGGCTTCACCTGCACTAACAAAGAGCTCCCTGGGTACGGCTCGTAGGGGACGTGGTGGGGACCTCAAGGTCCATGTTCAGCCAAAGACCCAACTATTGTTAAAGTCACTAACACAACATTTGACCTACTGTTCAGAAGGAATTTGGAATTTTCTGGTGAAAGGTGCTGCAAAAGTGCAAAACACCATAAAGTGAACAGGTTCAGCAAGTGCAACAGCCATGAGACGGAAGACTGCTCACTGCTGACTGATGCCATCAGAGCAGCCTCACAACAGTTGTGATCTCTTTTCCCTTTTTGCTCTGAATCCCTTTGGCTGGAAACTGTTTCCCCATCCTATTGCTACCCTAATTGTCAAAGAGACTTCAGGAAATGGCAAAGCCAGATCCTGAACCTGCCCTTGTGTCTCGTGCCATCAAGGGAAGTTCAATTATTACCGCTAACACAACACATATGTTTAATTTGCCTCTATTCGTTACACGTGTCCTGGCAGAACAATACCCTGCCAACCGCATTGTAATACTATCCTCAACTGTAGAGCTGGAAAATCCTCTTCAGTCTGACAACTGCCGTTACCTCAGGTTTACCAACTCCCTCGAGGATCCTAAGGGCCCTTGGGTTGTTGCTTTTTTCAGTTTAGGTTGCTCAGTTGAATTACAAAGTGAAGGGAGGGTGAGCTATCATGTCAAAACCAATGTGGGGCCATGAGAATGGATGGGAATTTCACAGAATCCTAAAGTCAGGATTCTATGTTACAGACTTAGCTTAGTTTGTTAAAGACTGAGCTCATGCTGCAGAGTATTTCAGCCCAGTGACTGGGTTGGCTTTTCCCTGTCCCTCTTATCACAGCATTTGCAAGTCAAAATACCTCAGCAGAGAGATGTATGCAGGACATCTGTGGGCACACCTGTGGCCTCTGAACTTTTATCTCTACTGTTACATTTCAACAGATGTTTTATGCTTTGTTTTCAACAGCTCTTGCCCGGAATTGCCCTGAGTAAGTTCATTTTCAACAGCTGCTGCACAGGACAGGCTTTTTCTTCTTGACTAGCTTTATTGCTTCTAATAGAAATACTCAGGAAAGCTCAGCCTGAAGGGAGAATGAGAGGGAAATAGGTAGAAATGGAAGAGCTTAGTATGTATCAGGCTTTAAGATATATTTACAGGAAGCTGAATTTGCACTAATAGCAGAGGCTAAATTCTCATCCTAGTAGCTCTCCAGTGTGTTCTGTGTCTGTGCATGTAGGCAAATAACTTACAGACGAGGTGCTATTGGAGGTGGTGCTCAGCATCGTTCCTTGGTTTGCCAGCACTATGTCGTGTGGGCACAGTCTGTCTCGGTAAGTCCAACTGCTCGCCCAAAAGCGAACAACTCCAGCACCAAACAGTAAGGCAGAAACATGAATGCTGAACATTTTGATCGATTTTAGTGATGGTCGTGATTTAGCATCAGGTAAAGTTTCAAGGAAAACTCTGGGCTTGGTGCCACACCCAGCCCCAAGTCCCTCTTGAAGAAATAAGTAAAGATATAAAAATATTTATTCCTTTTCCATGGATTTCATTTGCTGCATCTCTTCACAGTGAAGCCTGTCTTTTGTGGTGTTCTCTTGTAGAGAGGACGCACTGATGATCTCAAGTGGAAGGAAGATGATGATGAATTGTTCGAATGATCCCCAGGGTTATGAGAAAGATGATTGGAGAAGGGGACTGCTTGGCCTCTGCTCTGATAGGGTTTGCTCTGTTTACAGTGTGATCCTCAAAATAAGCTCTCATGGTGTAATATCTCCCCAAGCCATAATATCATTCTAATAATTTAATTTATAGTTCTGTTTGTTTTCATTTATGGTTTAACAGACCAGCTGGCAATTAGGCCATAATTATGCTGTTATGCAAAGTAGCTCCATTTACTTTTATAACATCGGCTGCAGCATAAGCTGTATTTGTTTTTAATTGTGAAATCAACCATGGCAACATACCCCAGTGATCCATGTGTCACAGCTGGGAATACTACTCAGCTTGGCTGAGTAAGGTGCAGAAGAGCTGGAGACGTTACAGCGCTCACATTCCCTGCTCGCATCCCGACAGGGGTGTCGAACACGGATGCTTAGAATTTGCCCTGGATCCAGCACCAGTCTCTTGGTACTACTACTTGTCCTCCTTTTCCTTTTGCAATTTCTCACCAGAAGAAACCAAGCCGTGACATTCCGTGACAACACAAGGCTCTACCAGTTCCGTCTCATTCCTGGCAAGCCGTGCGGCTCATGGGGGCGTGCCGTTAACAGCTTCTTGGAGTAAACATGGGGCCATGTGCGTTAGGAAACCTTCGAGAGGGTTGGAGATCAGCAGACACATCCTACAAGTCCTCTCTGGCTTTCAGACCATCAGGTATTCAGTTCTAAACCAGTGTACTACTCAAGGAAATTAATGCAGCCACACAGACACCCGGAGTCATTGGGTGCTGGTCCTCATACAGAAGCTTTGCAGAGCATGGGAAAAGCTAATTGTTCTTGCAGCAGGAGAAGGATGCACAAGGCAGCTCAGAAGATTTCTCTTCTTCCCTCATCCTCCATCAGTCACATCTCTCCTTGGGATTCCACTTTTCCAGTTACTTTCAGTCCTAATTTCTCTCCTCTGTTAGCTTTCATTTTTGTTTTTTCTGCCATAGGATTCAAAGGGGGTTTTGACCTTTTTTCCAGAAACCAAATTTGAGAATTCCCTCAGGTCTCCAGCTGTAGGTGGTTGTTGTCTTCCCAGCTCTCTGCTTGCCAGAAGCACACACACACTCACACACATGTAAGAAGACAGCTTAGACTTTGTGATCACAAACGTTTCAGAGATAGGGTGTGACTTGCATATGGCTCCAAATGTTTAAATCTGCATTGGCCAGAAGACATTGGGTCTGCAAAACAAGAAACATAATAAATCACAAGGCTAAGGGGGTTGCAAATAACAAGAGAAACTCCAAATGCCTTGCTTTTACATAGCTGTCTTCACCCATTGGACTTTTTCACAGAACGACTTGTCTTATCTTACTAGACAGAGACCAAACGGACATGAGTTCAGCTTTTGGCATAGCCGCAGACCTCTTGAATGATCTCAGACCTAAGTTACCGAGCGGGCTGTTCTTGAAATCTGCCCCTGCGAAGTAGAGATAGAGCCTCTCCTTCCCCTCTCCCATCCTACCTGCTTATATTGCCCTTTCTTTGTGCAGAGGTGGTGTCTTGCAAGTGTCTGCACATCTGGTGCCTCTGGGCAGTGTCTGGTTTTAGAGGGAAGTCAGTGCTTGCAGGTACCTGGGATTTTAGGCAGTGGGATATCTCCCCCTGCTCCAAGGTTGGCAGTAATTAAATCAGGTCTAATGTACTGGCTCAAAATGCAGCTACTGCTGAGGCCTCTGTTGTCTCTTCTCAAAGCTCATGTTCCAAACAATACCACGATAAATTACTTCAGGATTGTTATTTTTATCTAGTGCATTGGGAAACTGATGTACAAAAGTTGACTTGTTCTCTTCAACAGGGCACATTGGTTGCACAGTTCGGGATGGAAACTTGGTGTCCTGCCTCCTCCCCACCGCTCTATCTCCTGAATGAAAAATGATAGAGGAAGAAAAAGTTGCTTCCAACCCAAGTGCAGAAACACGTGAAAATAACCATTTTATGGAAAAACAAGTAAGTATTTTTTCACAACTTGCTTTTAAAACAAACCCAAAAAGAAATAAAACTTTTCCAAGTTTGTCTTTGATGTTGGTTGCTTGTCCTAGTGGTTTATTTTTGTTTGTTTGTTCAGAAGCAGCCTATCAATCCCTAATGGCAATAACAGGAGACGTGTGTGAATTAGCACACACGCACACAAAAATGCAGACAGCAAGAAGAAGTCATTCCGCAGTCTAGCCTTGTTAAAGAATACAGTCGGTTTCCAGCGGCAAACCTTCCCCCCTCAGTCTCTCTAGCCAGAGGAATTTCTTTCACCTCCTCAGAAGCTGCTTATTAAAGCTAGGCTGGTGCTGGTTCCCAGGTAATAGAACAGCAGCAAAGCTTAACTAATCTATATTTTTACTGCAGTAATTAAACTGTGCACTTGCTAATAAAAAGGTAACACTCTAAATTAAGGCCCCCTTTCTAAATGCTGTATTAATATTTATGAAATGATTACTGCATACAGCCACATTCTTTAAGGACTTATTAGAATGCGTGTTATAAAACTCAGTTGTAGTAAACCCTTAATGGTTATGCTCTGGCGAGCTGCAATTTTTTCAGCCCTACAAGTGGCGTCTTCTTAAAATGGAAGGAAAATGCTCTTCCCTCCCCTAAAGCCTCTCAGAAATTTTGTCTCTCTGTGACTGTTGGTCCTGGCCCAAGTACTTCTGCTCAACCATCTATAAGATGGGGTGGGATTTCACTGCTGGGAGATCTCCAGAGGCTTTGGAAAGATCTGGAATCTCCTGTGAAATCATAGGGCTCATATGACCTCCTAAATCATATCTGCCATCCCCCTCACACATCTGGGCTACCACAGGGCCCTCAAAGAGCCTTCCACATCTACATTTCGGCAACTGAGCCCTGCCCTAAGCATCTAGACTGAGTTGGGTGCCCAGGCTCTTTCCACAGTCAAGAGAAAGAGATAGGGCTGCTGATGATAATTTATCCCCTCTCTCCAAGGCGTTTCAACATCTGGTTGGAAAGTCCATGTGATCCGGAACTTCACTGGAGTTTATAGCTTCAGGGAGCACTTGCAGAGGGAACAGGGTGAGGTCACTCACAAAGAAAAATTCAGACTCTCATCACCATGATCACTTTTTGGGTCAGTAGATACAGAAAAGAGAGATCAATGTTCTATGAGTGAGAGGGAAAGTACTTAAAGAGATTATTTTCTTGATAAAGGAATGTATGATAGTGCCAAGGTATTCCTGATACTTGATTTTAGGCTTCTTTTTGATAGGCTAGAGATCTAACTCTTCAGCTCTTTCACCCTGAGCTATTATTTTCAGCTTGCAACTTTTGCACTGGAATAAGTACTCTCTGAGTATTTTCTCAAAACGCATTTTGCAAGGGGCTGTACTTAAGGTGATAACTTGCAGCAAAATTTTGTTCTTTTGTTGCTCTTTTCTTTCTCTTTTCCACAGTTGTAGTACTTTGTGATGCGATTTGCCTGATTATGGTGTTCCTACCTCCTGCCTTTCCTTCAGCTTCCTAGAAGGGCACACTTGAGGTCCCCAACTTGCAAAGACCAAATGTCTGTAAAATATTTTACATCATGAATAGCTCAGTGTAAAGTCAGTGGGACTTCTCATGCATAAAAATATTCCAATGCAGGAGTGTTTGACAGTTTGAAGCATAAGTGATTAACCTCTTTTAGTTAAAGCTTGCAAAAATTTTAGCACAGCTTGCAGACAGCCTAAAAACTGGGATAAACTCAGAGAGAGAAAAGCCATTTCTCTCAAGTAGCTCCTCAAAACAAAGGCAACCTCCACCCCAAACATGCAACATCTTTAAGGGCCAAAATACGAAGAGTCTGTGCTCAAACTGACCTGAGCTAAAGCTCAGACTTTATGGTCTAGTAACGTAGCAACATTTGTTATGTGTAATAACAGCATCCAAAATGACACAATAAAAAAAGAATTATCTGTGATTAGAACTAAACTATTGAAATGTCTCCAGCTGGAGCCGAAATTTGGAAGGGAGGGGAGGAGAGGAGTTTATTATTTCAGTAGCTGCAGTGAAAACCCCTCTGGGTGCTCTGCAAACCACCCTCTGCTCTTTGAAACCATCCCCCTCATTGACATGGTAATGGTCTTTGTTGAATTCAAAGACGATTACATCAGAAATGTGTGGCCTCTTGTGGGTTTTCCAAGGCTTATAAAGCACACAAATTATATGAAAATATTGGGTTGAAAAATTAGTAAGCCATAGGAGTTTGTGTTGTTTTAGCCACGCTTTACTGCAGGGAAGGAAAACTGTGGCTCCTTCAGACCTTTGCCCAGGCTTTCAAAGCTACTTTCTTTATTATTTTTCTTTTCTGGTGGGCTCACGTCGGATATACAGCCTGTATTTTTAAAGGACTCTCATACTGAAGCAAAGTCTTCAACATAAAGACCAGAGACTGATTCTCTTCTGAACTGCTCCAGTTCGCTGTGATGGTGTCCATGGTATAACCAAGGAGAAAGTTCTGTCCCACAACATTTTGCCAAATTCCAAAGAGATCGCTCTCTTTATGGATTCTTGCATCCAGACAAAAACTGTGCGTGTGAAAAGGGAAATAGTGGTTGGACATAATTTTTAAAAATATCTTTAAGACTCAATAGACTTAGCAGCACTACCTCAATAGTACAACAGGGAAAAACCCTGTAAATCAAAACAAAATCACAGATCACCCCATATCAGCTGAGCTGTTCAGGACATCACCAGGATTTGGTTCACTCATGTTCTACGCCTGTAGCAGCTAACTGCTCATACGGCTCTTGGTGCCAAATTCACTGAGTTCTGGTTCATGTCTGAGGTGCGATCAGAAGATATGAAGAGAAGGCTCAGGCGTGCAAGCTTTATGCAGCCCAACATCTCACCTTAGGTAATTAGATCTGCGTAGTAATACAAAGCTTAGTATTGCTGGAGCAGAGATTTCACATAGTTGTACGCTGCGGCATCATGAGGGCAGAGCAGTGGCTTCACAGCCGGGCTAAGCGGAGAAGAAAATCAGCTGTGAAGATACCTGTGTGTCTTCTGGAGAGGGATTTTGTCTAACACTTGGCTTCGGGGATTTGGATTCAGGTCTCTTAAGTTCTCCTTTCTTGCTGTTAAGGTACTTAGATACTCTCAGTAGTATTATTAATCAGTGAGCTCACTGCTCTGAGCTTTTCTTTCTCTTTCGTCTTCCTGTGACTCATAGTGAGGGGTGAAAAGCTCATTCTGCCATAGCCACGGTGTTGCCAGACTTGGCTCTGCTCAGAATTCAGCTAGCTCTACCGTGTTCTGAGTGGTGGAGGTTTTTTTAGTTGTGATCTGAGGGCCAGATTCAAAACTCCCCAAAAGGAGTAAACAGAAGATACAGGAGGAGGTTCCCATCACCAAATCTAAAGTATTTTAAGATCGTACAATGGAAGAGCTATTGTCACTGCTGGGAAGTGCCTTTTCCACTCACCAATTCTCCTTCCATTGGGCTTTCTCCAGTACAAGTTCCCCTTTATAAGAACTCTGCCTGACTGAACATTCACTGCTAATTATGTATTTCCCAAAAACGCTAGAATGCTGCTCTGAAGGTCAGCTTCCAGGAAAGGCTGATACAGCAGTGTTGATCCAGGTTATTGACATAGTTTATCAGGAGTTAATGAATGAGCTAGAGTGCGAGTTCTCCTGCTTTCAAAGAGGTTACCATGTAATCAGGCAAATTGTCCACACCACAGAAGCTGATGAATGAGACTTGTGAAAAGGAAGGGCTGTGAGTAAAATGTATTTGATCTTCTCTGTTTAGAGTTTTGGGAGAGTTCAAGTTCACGGATGTGCTGGTTCCCATGTGAAAGACCACAGTTGTCCACCTGGAGCAGGGAAGCTTGTTGATGTCTCCAGCAAGACACTGAGATTTTGGAGGATGTGTGACAAGGGCAGAAGGTAGGAGAGAAAACACCTTCCCTTTCTGTCTAAGAGCAAAAAGATCGTAGACACGATGTACAGAAAGAATAATGTCAATCAGGTGGCAGAAGGAAACCAAGACACAGTGGCCTTCGAAATGAAAAAAAACGATGGCCTAGAGATGATATTGTTAAGATCCAGAGGACCTCACATAGGTCAGTTGCTTTCTCTGCTACAGCTTCCCACCGCCCGGCCGGGGAAGAGGATTGGCTTTCAGCTGGATCAGCTCACAGACCTGGCCATGGTCCTGTGAGCAGCTGAGCTGATAGGAGGCGGTGGGACTCTGCAGCTGGAGGCAGAAGGCAGGGCAGGATCTTCCCTTTCAACAGCAGTAGACTTAGATCAGCCTAAGCCCAACCATGAAATCATATCCTATGACTGAATAGATGTACTCGTGGCAAGGACATTTTCCCAAAAGGCACAAGTAACGATTCCAAAGTACACAAGGCGACTTAGGAGCTCAAGTTTCATCATCTTCCAGAGTAGTCGGGGTCACCAAACACAAAAATCATTTGGACCTTTGCACTTAAGAGGGACAGACAAGCTCCAGCGAGTTCAGCTAGAACTGCTGACACAGGGGCAGCTGCAGCTGAAGGAGTTACGTGCCTTCTCCTCACTTCCCAGGGTGCAAGCCTTGGTATGAAGCATTGACCAAACAACATTGCTTTGATTTTTGTTGTGGTTTTGGGAGAGGGAGGGAGGCTGCACAGCACAAGACCAGTGCAGACTCCTCTCAGGCTGCACTTTCCCTGCAGAAAGGGTTCAATGGCCAGATCAGCTTGACGTATCCCTGGCACCCCTCTGCACGCCGGGCTCTCTGATCCCCCCTCCCTTCTTGTGTCACCTCCCTTACTTGTCGGTTGAACTGTGAGTCGGAGCAGGAAACACATCCAGGGTCAGGAAGAGAGGCTACCAAACCCAAAGAGACAAAAAGTTGTGCCGAGTTCCCCGTTCGAGGCCAGGGCCAGCCCCGCCGCAGCAGGAGCAGCACGGGAGGCCAACCTCGCTGCCGAGCACTTCGCCTCGTGAAACCACGGCCTCCGGCTCCTCGGCGCTGCTCAGTTGCCAGGCTGCTGTTAAGGAAAGCGGCGGTGCCAGGAATTAGCTATTCATATACGGCTTATGTATAAACACCGCGTGTTCACCAGAGCACCCGCTACCGCAGACCTAATGGGACCTTTCGCTCTGCCTGTGTGTAAGGGGCAGATAAATTTAGAAGTGAGATCGTCTGTTTTGACTACCAATTAGGTGGGTCTGAAGACAGGAGGAGACGTAGGAGAGATGATTTTTCCCTCAGTGCCTGCTTGGCACTGTTAGGCTAGCCTACGCACACATGATTAATTGCCCCATCATTCAAGTAGCTCTTTTTATTCTGGCCACTCACAATATTATTATTATGAGCTACTGTTTTTCCAAAGCCAATTATTGTAGGATTAAAACACAGCATCTGCCCTTGTATGTGTGTAGATGCATAAATAAGGAACCGGCAATCAAATAAAAGAAAGAAATTTAATTTTTTCTTTCCTTTTTTTTTTTCTTTCTCCCTCCTTACAGCCTTTCACATTCGTATATAAAAGCCCTTGCAGGAAGAGGCTTGGATTTGAAAAAGCAATGAGAGAAAAGTTTGTAAGGGGAGAAATCAGTGGGACCCCACTGAACAAACATGTGTAAAGGCTTTGTTTCAAAGTGGATGAATGCACAAGCCTATTGGGAATAATTTTTAGGTTTTGCCTATTTTTAAAGGGTTGAGGAGCAGGAGTAAAGTGAGAAAACAATTCTCCATAGGAAGCTGTAGCAGACTAAATGGAGCTTGTTGTTATTGGCAGAGGCATTGATGCTGAGGGCAGCAGCATCGTTACCAAGACTGGAGGCAGCGGAGGTTTAAATAAATAAGGAGCGATCCATGAACCAAGATAAAATGTGATCTAGCTGTGCAGGGTCCTCCCGTTCTCTAAAGCAAGGAGGTTTGGCAGGGTGTGAGTAAAGGGAGATGAATGAGGGTTATCAGACAGGAGGCTCAGGAGAAAGCAGAGAATTATTTATCCTGGTTGGGGCATTATGAATTAGTCACAGTCTTCAGGAGGAATAAGGATTTTATCTGTTCATCTCTCTCACCCAGAGGCACATACACACATTCCCCCCAAAGACGGAATTAGAGAATGACGAAATCTGGAAGTTCTTGGGCTCTGCTCAGTGCCCAGATCTGAAGCCCCCCTGGGTGAGGGAAGCCTTTCCAGTTGGTTTCAGTGACCTAGGCTCGGAGAGAAAACCCAAAGCTTCCCACTCACGTTTTCTCTGGCCTTACTTAGTAGCAAGCCCACATAAAATTGATGGGGATTATTGCTGGCTAAGGCCAGCATTAACACAGGATTTGGCCCAACATCTCACATGCAGCTGAGTAATATTAGTAACAATAAAAAGCCCCATTAAATACTTGCAAAACCAGTAGCCTGCAAGACTGTGCACAAAGTCAGGTCTTGCCTGGCAGCTGGTCCAAGGAGGGTTTGACAGAACGTATTCCCTAATTTTAACTCTCCCCCAAGCAGAGGCTGGAGATGTCGAGGCCGCGTGATAAGAGCTCACACTGTGTAATTGCAGCGAGATCAGAACCAAACCTCACACACAAACATTTTTGCAGAGCGCTGCTCGCTGCACCGTCCTCCCACTTTCAGGCAAATCTCACCGGGGGTGCTATGGCCACAGTTCCCAGCGTAAGGGACAGCAAAGCAAGGAAGCAAGAGCAGGAGCTAAGTGCGAGGAAGGACTTTATGGACCTTTCTGATTTTTTTTCATCGCTTGCTATTCTGCCTCACCTTTCCGCAGTGGCGTTATCTCATCTTTTCTTCTGGGCTTAGCTGGCCCAGCTAAGAATCAGGAAATCTGGATGGTATTCTGTGTAATTGCCTGGTTTGCAGAGGTGGAAGAAAGCAGAAAAAAAAAATGGTTTTGATGCATCAACTGTAAATTTCACTTTCATGAGGTATTTGCATTCAGAAATTAAGATTTAGAAATTAAAAAAAGATGACTCTACATTTTCAGATCAGGAAAAATTCCCTAAATTCCTTTTTCCTGGAGTAAAGTTTGGGAGAAAAATAGAAAGAGTCAAGAAAATAACTCTTCTTATCCTGGTTTCCTCCTCCAAGTCTTTGACACTGAAAATACATTTTGAAACAGTAAAAAGAAGAGATAAAATAATAAAGACTGGCAGTCCCCTCTCCTTTTTGTTTTCCATTTTGGTGGGGGCATTTTAAGTTTTCAAGCAATAAGTAGAAACCAAAAGGAAATTTCTGAGAGTTCTGTAGAAAAGTGTAAGGATCTGCTCAGGCCTTTCTGAGGGGTACTTTTTCTTGGGGTTCTCTTTCCCGGGGCTCCCTTTGCTTGCCATGATCCTGTCACACCAATGCTGTAGCAGAAACAAAGAACTCCCAGCAGTGCTCAGCCTTCTCGAGAGCCCGTTAAACCATCCCGCTCCTCAGACCCGCGCGACACGTTCCATGAGCAGCGAAGCCTGCCTGCCTTTTCGGTCTGCTTTGTGACAGCAGGAGCTCTCAGCCTGCACTGAACCATTCGATCTGGCGTTCGGCTCTCGGCGCAGGGCTTGTGCCAACGCCTAAGTTAAATAAACCAGTTTCAGGTGAGCTGCATCCCAAAAACACGGCTTTGCCTCCCAGATCGGCCAAGAGCCAGGCACAGTTTTGTGACTGAAGGCCAACAGGAACAAATCCATTTTTGGATGCCAAAAAAAAAAAAAGTGAACGATGTTCAGTGTCTTGAGAGCGCTGGAGCAGGAGAGGGACAGGGAGGTTTTTCTACTTCCAAGGTTTTATGCCCAAATAGGTGCCGTGACTTATAAAACCCGAGCTCTTTGCACCATAAGGGCAAAACCCAGCACCACTCACCTGACTCCTGTAGCCAGAATCAGCAGAAGCCCGGGGCTGTTTGAATACACAGGATCAAAGAATCAAGAGCCTGTTTGCAATTTCTCTATGTAAATAAGAGCAGCATTTGTGCTCTCAGAGGCTGTATAAAGAAGCCTTGGTTTCACAGTAAAGGAGAACTATTTTTACAGAAGCCAGTGAGAGAGGCTGGAGCCACCGATTTAGGATGATTACAATGAACAAAAAAAGTCAAGCCTGGTACTGTTTATTTTAATTTAGGGCTTTTGGGGGGGCACGGCAAGCTGGCGGAGTGGGAAGATATTATTTTTATGGCTTTAATCAGACAGACAGGATCTGTGGGCATTGCTGATTGACTGGAGAAAACTGAGAGAACTGTCTACTTGGCCTTGAAGCTCTCAATTTCTTTTCTCTTGGTCTTTGGGAGTCAGAAAAAAAGCAATTATATCGCTTCACCTATAATATGCAAATAAAAAGAAAAATGGTGCTTGAGGGGAGCCTTCAGCCTGTCCTGGATTGAGCTTCCCAGAGGAATCAGCTCTGCATGTGTTTACCCTGCCCATGGTAAATAAGGGCTGGCAATGACCCAGTGGCAGAAGCTGCTCAGGACTTCCAGAAGGATGCTCAGCCTATTCCAGTGCCTAGAGTCCTTAAAAAATATGTCCTGAGTAGGGGGAGAGCCATTTAGTAATTCCCAAGACTTGGCCTTTCCGTTTGAAACTCCTCCTGAGTGCCAGATAATGAATCCTGTAATCCTAAACCCTATAACACAGGACACCTAATTTTTCCCATTGCACTGACAGGCAACTAAGGATTACATATATGGTCCGAGACGTAGGAAAATGCAGCAGCAAAGTCACCAAAAGCGTACACCCAGGCTGCACGCTCAGTGTGATGTAAACTTTAATTAAATATGGCCACCTCGGGTAGCCAGGCAGACTTTTTTCCCTCATGATTTTCACCACTGACTACCCCGCTCCAGGAAAACAAACCAAAACGGGACAATATTAAAAAAAGAATTGCACGTGGGTGAGCCGAGGATTTTTAGGGGTGTCTCTTTCCTTGGTGGTTGGGTTTTGTTTGCGGTGGAGGGAATTCCAAACAAACCAGGTGATGGAAACCAGCCCCAAAGCTGCGACTTCTTGACTCTGCTCAATGATGTCACGGAGAAAGCCATCGGGGCGTAAATATCCCCCCCGGCACACCCCGCCATCCCCGTTAGGGCAGACGTGTCAGGCTCACGTAGGAGGCAGGACTGAACAGCACATTAGTTACGGTCCAAAAACATGATCTACAAATATTTTCTATATCATAATTATACAAAATGAGTGGAAATTTCTCCCCTCACCACCCCCCCCCTTTCCCCAAGTCCTGAAAACATAGCCCATTATGAACGCAGAACCATGCTGCCAACTCTACAGGAACATAAATATCATTTAAGTCTTTTTGTGCTGTGTAGTAGCTGGAAAGTGGAAAAATGATTGAGGGACAAGTGGTTTTTAAAATCCCCCCGAGGCCTGTAACTTACCTGTTTATTTATTTCAAGAAGAGCTGCAACTGCCAAAAGGAAAGGAGTTACTGGAGTTGCTATCATGTTATGTTTCCAGAGATTATTTCAAAATAAACACAGATTGAATCTCTGCTTTGCTCTTTCATTCAACATTAATATACACCGTGGCTACACGACTGAGGGCAAGGGGTGCTCCAGCACTGGCTTTTGTCTGGATTCAGCTGTGAGCACAGGGAAGCTCTGCGTCATGGGCTCATTGCTACCAGAGCCTGCAGCATGGTGGAGTCTTCAGAGCCAGGAACAACCAAGGTTTTGCTCTTTGGCCTCAGGAGACACTCAAAAAGGAGAGGATTTGGTGATGAGAAAAAAGCTGTTTGCAGAAACCCATTGAGTAACGACCACAGCGTAAGTCAAGTTGTAGAAGACAAGACCTGGCAGATAACCCCACACATCAGCAGGGCTTCTAGGTGGAAATCAAAATGATCCTCTTTTTGCTACATAAAACACCTCCGTTGAGAGTGAAATCCTCAGTGTACGTTCATAATTGGCTTTCAAAAATGGAAGGGAAAACTTGTAAAGTCATCAGGGTAGATAATAACGTACCTCACGCGGATAGAAGAAAAGTGACATTGGAAAGTGTATTGTCATTCTTTGATAGTCTTTGGGGGGAAAAAAAGAGAACTAGCTTAATCTTCGTGCTTCATGTTAATCTTCACGGGAGGGTGAATTCAGCGTTGCATGGTGAGAAAAGCACACCAGGTTAAAAGAGGACAGGGCTAACGGTTATTTAGCAGCTAATTCCTTTTCCTTTATTGGTGTGAGTGATCCTGATGGAGTTGTGCAACAACACCCAGTGACATCTATGAGAAATGATGGCTAACGCCGAGGGAGGTTGCAGAGTGGGGATTGCGGGAAGCATGGCTGAGACCTGATACCAAAGCTGGCACCTGGCCGACTGTTAATGCTCAACTTCAAAGAAAAGATAGGGATTTATCACTGCTCTGTACCACTTGTACCCGTTCTAGAACTCTCAGAGGACTGACTCCGCATCTTCTTTCCGTCTGTTTGCATTTACGTGCCACTCATTGCTGCCTTATTGAGCTATTTTTTCCATAGTGTTGCCCAACATACGAAGGGCAGCCATGGGACAGGGTAATGACCCTCCTGGGGACATTGCCACAGTCGGTGACAGCCGTGGGAATTCAGAACCCACCGCTAGACCCAGCTGTGGTAAGGAGAGGTAGACCCAAAAGAATGAGGAAAAAAAAAAAGGAGTTGTCTAACTGCACAGAATATAGTGAATATTGTAGTGATGTTTAATCTCAAATCACAGATGGCCAAGGAATTGCCGGGTCACATACAACGTGCCTACTGTGAGGAGAAAAGGCTCAGCAATGCTATAAATGGGAATGGCTCCCTGAAAACTCCTTTGCCCAGAGAATCCATGGGTAACTCTGAGACCTCCTTGCTGACGGCAGATGTTCTGCCTTTCCCGCACTGCTGGCCTGCCTTAGACTCCCCGGTTGCAGGTCCAAATTCCATTATCTGCTCAATTTTCATATGACTTAAGTGAAGTGACCAAATCCCTCTGGTTTTTAGTTCACCTCTGTGCAGTACAGGCAAAGCAGTTCCCTTCATCACAGAGTTAACCTGGGGAGAAATGCTTTAAAAGTTGCAAGGTTTTGTTTCAATCTTTTTTCATAAAAACAAACACATATTTTAGACCAGACTTGTTTGTAGCCACTGTAGGTACTCATATCCATAACAGAATACATTTCTGTGAGTATTTGCGCAAATATAAAATGTCATTTTTCAAATATAGTCCAGGTGCCAGGCACAAATTACAAAATCTCAGTAATATGGGTAATGATGACTGACACTGTAATTGCAGAAGATCCCTAGTTGTGAAAGAGATATCTGAGTTTTAACAAAGAGAAAAAACAATACCAGGAAAACAAAACAGAAAAACGTGAAAGTTTAGCTGCCTTCTTCCTGAAATTGCAGAACAAGGTGTTCCAGATAAGTTGCCACCGTAGTAAGAAAGCAAAGACCAAACTGGACGTTTGAAGCATGATCCTATTTTCTTCTAGCCCCACATAACTCTATTGTCATTATAAACCATCACCTGCAGTCTCTAGTGCATCCAAGTAACTTTCATCTGGCATCAACGGAAGCTGTAAAACAAGTTCATGCATAATTTGCACAGCCCAGGTGTCTGCAATTTCCACTTACCGATCCCCTCCCAACCCAGTGTCAACTGACTTGCCTCATACCTGCAGAGATGGCAGTGATGATACTCCAGTTAATAATCTCAACAGCTTTGTGCCAACTGAGTTAAAGACTCACTGGATTCTCATCTACTGAACAAAACTAAGATCATTAAGAAAACAGCGGCACCGAGGAGCCAGCTGAAGGCTTCTCAGCAGCTCAAGGAGATTTAAACTTTGCTGCCCCACAAACAAGCCCAGATTGTACCAGTCTTCAAAAGGAGAAGGATAACTGGGAAAAAAACAGAGCAATGAACTGGAGGAGAGTTCCCAAAACTCCACCTTCTTACTTTTCCACTTGTGGGGGACAGTTCCCACCATGATTCTGAGAATGGGTCTTAGTCTCAGTCAGGACAGACACTTCCTCATCTCCTTTATTGTAAACTCTATCTCAGCAGGCTTTTTTTTTTTTTTTTTTTTTTTTGCCTGTGGAATCTGTCAGAAACTGGGATAAGTTACACAATTGTTTCCCACTAGTTCTGTTTTAATTATCCCCAGCCTCCTCAGCAACAGTTGTGACAAAGTATTGGGGATTTCACACAAGTTGTAGAAGACTTTTGTGATACTTGGTATTTTTCTCACACCCCAGCTGCTGCAGTCAACTACATAGAGAAGGCTCCAAGCATTTACTGCAAATAAAATAGGAGGTATTTCCAAATATTTTCAAGTTAACCTTGAGAGGCTGAAGAGAAAGTATTATCCCAGAGACAGATAAGACATACACCATATAAAAAAAACTAGAACATTTTTATTATATAACTCAGATTGTCTCACGACTCTTGTAGTGGGTTTGCAACTCCTCAGTGCCCAAGGTTATCGACAGCGCTGAAGAATCCTCTACAGATTACTCTGTCAGGTTCGGTCTGGTTCCTTTTGGGATTCACGGAATCATCCCTTTTGTTTATCAGCAATCCCCATCAGTCTGTACTGCCACCCTCCGCACAGGCAAGTTCTAAACGTGTTGCAGGCACTACCTGATCCTCCAGCGCCCGGGCAGAACCTGCTGACGTACACCCAATGGGGAGGGCTCCTTCCACAAGGTTAAAAGGTCCACATCTGCCTAACTGACACGTAGCCAGACTGAAGATGCTGGTGGCACTCAGCCTGGCTCAGGGGTTAGACGGGTGACAAAGGCCGGTGAGCTCCGTCGACCTTGCCAGCATCCAAAAGGCACAGGAAGCCGGAAACCTCTTTTTTTACGGCCGAAAGCAGAAATTTTGGCCTCCAGGCTTTCCTACGAGCACATCGCTCTCTCAGGTTCTTCTGGATGTGCCACTGACTTGGAGCTTGCATTCCCGCTCAGCACGGCTCTGTGTTTTTCAAAGGCAGTGGAAATTTTGTTTTGGAAACACTGCCGAGAGTGCAAACAGGAAGCAGGAAGGACTTTTTCAGAAATGCACGAATCTGAAGGGAGTGCAGTTTCCATTTTTTTGGATCCAACCCATGGATTCGTTTTGCAACAACAGCAAGATATGAGTGGTGAGGTCAAGAGAAAAGCAAACATGTAGCAGCCACAGAGAGTGACTTTCAGAATCTCCTGTTGGAACTCTGAGTCACTTAATGTGCTACACGCAGCCAGGATGCCTAGAAAAATAAAGAAAGATGCTGAACAGTCCCTGCAGTGCAGCTGTGTTATTGACAGATGGGATTAAGTGGTAGGAGTGCTCGAAGTAGGATTTTTTTTTCATAAGCATATTGCCTTTGTTTATTGTAATTTTGATTTTTAGTTATTTCTGTGAAAGCATTTGGGGACCTCTTACCCTAGAGTATACAAATTAATGTTTGTTATTGTTTCTGTTATTGCCGTTATTTGATTTGGACACGGTTTTGTGATTCAGCGGTACCCGTATGAGATTGCAACGTGATGTGCTGCAACCGAGCCTGGTTGATCAGCAGATGCCAGGGGGAAGAAGCGGCAGCAGATGGTTTTTGTCCCTTTGCAAGCCAACAGGTTTGCAGAACGAACGGTAACATCAAGGCCCTCATCCTGGCACCAATGATGATTAGGTATGGGCTCAGAGGGTCCATAGCCTGCAGGATGATATCCCTCACCTTGTGTCTGAAGCATTTTCTCCAGTGGGTAACAGCAGTAACTGTGCACTCAAAGGGGTTCTCCCCTCTTGCCCTAGTGTTCCTCCAGCCCACCTTCCCATCTGCTCCCTGCCCACGGTGCTGCAGGCTTTGTCATGGTGTGCCTACCCCAAGAAAGGCTGGAGCTTCTCTCCTGTTTCAGTAGCTCTAGAGGTAGCTGCTTGTCCAGGACCAGCCAGAGCACATGCAGAGACCACCAGAGGCAGAATGATGCTGGGGTGTGCTGAAATTGCTGGCGTGTTGGTGCATCTGCCTGAAGGTTTGGTTTCTCTGTGAAAGTCTGACTCTACAGAGCTCTCTGGTGAAAAAATGACCAGCTTGTGTACGTGTGCACGTGTGTGCTTGTGCATGCGATCTTTTGCACTAAATTCTAGGCTCTCTGATTTGATATTCAGCAATGTAACAGGGGGATTTAGACAAAAAAAAGGTCTTTCCCCAGACTGGTCTTGGAGTTAAAGAAACATGGAGTAAAACAGTGATAAGAAGCTAAACAAGAAACTTCCTCATCTCTTCCAATCCTTTTTATCCTCTTACTCAGCAACTGCTCCAAAACATTCCCTTGACCAGGTTTTTATAGCTAATGGATTAGAATTTTATCACACACAATTCAGTGAGATTGCTTAACTTTCAGAGGTGTAGCTGAGCCTTTGGCTGCTCATTGGCTCAGGGGCATCTTGCCATCGCCAGCCACCCATCAGTCATCGCCAGCCACCAGTATTTGCCTTTCAGGGATGCCGGAAGAAAGGCAGGGAGATTAACAGGGGCACTCCTTGGTTTTTCAGAGTCAGTCAAATCCTTTCCCTTTCTGCCAGTCCTTTGTGATTGGAAAATTACAGTATGAGCTTATCAAACACTGATAAACAATAGAGGACTTCCGCGCTCGGGAAGAAATAAAATAACAGGATTAGACAGGCCATTGCATTCCAGGGCTGTTTTTATTCTTTGTGCTGAAGATAGGTCTGTGTACCTTAAGGGATTTCTCCCGTTGAACTGAGCGAGTGAACTCAGGCGCACAGCTGGTGGAGCAGCTCCCTAAGGGAGTGGACCTGGCAGAAAGTGTCACTCGGATCTGATGTCCAGGGGAGCCCACAGCCAAGGGTTCCTCCTACTGTGACATGATGCAGAAGATCATGTGCTGCATCGCATCCAGCAGCAGTGTAGGCAGGGAGGGAGGGGCTTTTTCATCCTTCTATTCCACGAGCAGATTGAATTCAGGACTTTTTTCCAGCACTGGCACTTTACCAAGGCTTCTGAAAAGATGCAGTAATGTTTTTTTATCCTGTTCATAACATACCTTGAGATGGGCTCATTTTTTAATCTTGACAAGGTTTCTCTGTAGAATTCCTAGGCTCCACTTACTCTGGGGTCAATCAAAACTTTCTTCTAGAGAAGATGATGACTTGAGGTTGCTCCAGTGATAATTAGAGCAGGACTGTGGGTTTCTACCCTTGGAAGCCCTGTCTCTTTGCACAGATAGTAAAGATATTAATTTTCTTTGCTTTCCAGTGAGTTGTTAAGTACGAAGGGTTTTATCTACCTGCTCGACACTCCATGGCAAGCAGAAAGGCATTGGTCTTGTTGCTGCAGCAAATGTTTCTTCAGCGTTTCTCAGTCTGTTTCAAACTGTGGAGACTGTTTTTGGCTTCTGCCCTCTCTTCTAGGCCCAAACAAAATGTTTCTCAATGGTAAGCTGTCACTAGAGTTCAGAGAAGCAGAGAAAGCGGATCTGGTTTCATATCTAATTTGCTGTAAAATGAGAGGCAGGGAAGAGAGGAGTCCTTTTTAATTAGAAAAAGGGTTGCTGAGATACTTTAGCCAGCACGGTGTTTCTCTCCAGTGCAAAAGCTGCCATGCGTATAGCCCAGCCCCTGCTGTTCCAAAGAATGAAACATTATAAATATTGCTCTCTGGTCTGCCTTTATTCCTATTTCTCTTCCGAGTGCTTTGGATCTCTGCCGTCCTCCTGACAAGTGAACACTGAAGTGAAAGAGGAGCAGAGGGCCAAAGCCTCTCCTTCTGTCAGGTGCCAGTTATTGGAAGATTTAGAGAGAGGACGGAGGGACCGTGAGTTCCCACTAACATCCTCTTTTGCAGCATGTGTTCCTGTGTCGTACAACAAGCCTATTAAAGCGTGAGCTCTTTTTGCCCCAAATCAGCTTGGCACCAGTTCTGCCTCTTGCAAAATTTTGATGAAGCAAAGCAGCAGCCCGTGGATATTTCTAAGCATGGAAGGGCAAAATTTAAAAGGGCAAAAAAGGTCCAACATAGCAGAGAACGTTCTTTAAGAGATCGATGCAGGCTTGTGTGACTCTTTCATCTTAACAGCAAATGTTTCAGTATCTGAGGCACATCCTACCCCGCCTATCACTGAACAGCATTCACAGGCAGAAAAAAGCAACGAGGTTGCCAGGACTGGAGGTCTCTGCAGGCCTTTTTTCTGTGCAAACACTGAAATGTGGCAGGAAAACTAACCACCCTTCTTCAGAGCAAGGCCAGCCTTCGCCAGTGCCAGAGCAGGCAAACTGTGGGCACGTGGATCTTGTGTTGTGACATCAGTGTATCTTCAGCTAAGCCTGCACCTAAGGGTCTGTCCATGGAAAAATAAACTAATAAAATGTAGATTTGCAAGAAATTATCGCTATTAAACCAGGCTACTTTTTCCTCCCACAAAACTGGGTCTCAATTAATGGAAATATTTATTTGGGTGACTTGCAGATTATGTCTCCGGCCAATTAGCTCCATCTCAATGTTCTATTTCTTGCCTTTGAATCAATAAACAGTTCAAGATTTCCTGGAGCCAGAAAATGAACGTCAGTGCCAAAGAACCGTGGGTGTATTAAAACCATACCTACAACAATAGCCTCAACGAGGGAGCTCTGCTAATCACTCCCTTGTTTGGCTGGGTGTCTGACAGAGGAGCTAGAAAGCTGAAAGTATATAACACCCCCAATAGAGGAAACCACAGCTTACAGAACCCATGAAAAACATTTACTAACCTCCAGGTACCCTTTGTTCTCTATCCCTCCTGACAAGCACTTTTCTTCAGCACTACATACCTCAGATGCCTTTGCAATCAGATTTGATTGTGGGGCTTATAAGGTGGATCGAGATGAGTGAGTCATTATCTGCCATTTATCTTTCATTTAATGAAAGGCAAAAAAAAAAAAAAAATCACAGGACACGGCGTTCCTTTCTATAATTTGGCCAAATTATTCCAGGTCGCTTTCAAGACTGAACAGATCAGCCCAAAACTCGCATGTGCCCACGTGTGCACAAGCACACGCAGGACTTGGGAGCAAAGAAGTGAAACCACCCGACGTCTTCACCGTTGGTGCTGGGGAGTGCCACAAGGGCAGCACCTTCACCCCATGCTGTGGGGCACATCTAAGCTGGGAGGTCTTCTGCCTCAGCCAAAATTGGATTCTCAGATGAGGAACAGCAACAAAAGAGGTCTACCTCTCCCTGTGCTGATGGAGCCGGGCTCCTCAGCAGACCTACCCATGAAGCTGTTCCAACCTGGAAGCTTTATGGCCGTGTTAACATGGCGTCTCTCCACAGGACTTATTAGTTTGGGCGAGGTGCCACAGTAACGCAGCGAGAAGGCTGCTGGGCTGGAGCTGGCTCGGATCTGGCCAGCTTGGAGAGCATGTAGGCATGCCCTCTCGCTCTGACGTTGTTGGATGCATTACCACCCAGGCTGATAAGGTCCTCCATAAACCTCGGCTGACATGCTTTGTCAGCAACAGCCAGTGGTGGGGCAGCTCGGGAAGTTGGTGCTAATGGCATCTTGGGTTGGGACATGAAGCCTGCAGCAGATGAGGAGTCCAAGATCTCAGCACACCAGGCTGAGAGTGAGCAAAACCACCGTGGGTTACGATGGCCAAGCTGTACAGGTCTCGTACAAAAAAAAGAGAGCTTCTGCAGGTCAGAGATAGGTGCATCTAGTTGAGATCCAAGATATGAAATAAGGAGTTTTCTTGCAAGGATGGACTAAGAGAAATCCAGATGACCCCAGAAACACAGCAGCAGGGGAGCATTAGAATTTGACAACCAGAGGAGTTAAGATGTACCAGAACAAGTCTACTGTATCACAGACTTGAGGCTGTCCTCCTCCTTTATCATGCCTGGGAAAACAATCTCCTTCTATAAATAAAAAGACAAACAGCAGAAAAGTTAGTGCTGCGTGGTCCTTCCACCCACAGGCGTGTGCTGGCTGGATCTTGGCCTCCTCGGCGGCATTTCCCCACGCCGTGAGGTCAGCGTGCATTGTCTTCTACCTACTGCTGCCTCTGGCACCTGAGCTGAGCCGTGTCCACAGCCGGTTCGATCACTTGCTGTTGCCAAGTGCATTGAGCATCCCTCCCTGCTGGACTCCGGTGTTGCGCCACCACCAAGAGAAGAAACCCAAGGTGGAGAGAGGAGAGTGATGGAGGCATTGGGACCTCCAGCATCCTGACGTGGCGGTGCTGGGGTTGTAGTGGTTGGGGTAGCCATGGTTTGGGCCACGCCGGCTGCCTTCTTCAAGGTTCAAATTGCTACTGTGTGCCCTGTAGAAAATGCTGTTAGTTGCAGGAAACTTTGCGTTTCTCAGAACTGCTATATTTTAAATTCTTTCAGGGTTTTGTTTTGGTTCTTTTTTCACCCAGAGTTGAAACTGAACTCAGTTCTGTAAACGAAGCTGGTTTTCATTTCTTCCTCTATGACAGCTATACAGCCTCGGGTCAGGATCACATCAAATCATCCAAGCTGAGCAACACACGAGCTGGTCAGTGCTTGGGTGGGTGGCCTCCAGCTAGAATCCAGATGGTGGTAAGGATTAAATCATCCCCGTGAAACAGCACCAAATTAGCGTCCCCTTTTGGCGCGATGGTACTGACAGTTACTTACAGCCTTTGGACACCATCCTCTGCTCGTGCTCTGACTGCCCCGGGTAATCCTGTTACACTTCTTACAAGCCCAGGGGTCCTGGTGCTGGTCCAGTTCTGAACCGAAGCATTTTGCACCCACTGAACACCAGCGTAAGGAATGAGCCCAAGTGCAGAACAATCCGGGGTCAGGTCTCTCGTCTTTCATTAGCGTCGGTGGCTGAGTCTGGCAAACGTGATTTGGATTGCTTCCGAAATGTTTTATTCCTTTTCTTCATGCAGCCTCTGTCTCCTGTACAGAGACACACATCCTAGACCTCGTTGCCCGTTAACTCCTAGCAGCTTTGTCAAAATCCCCCAAATCAGGAGGGCCCCTCCGTGTGGAAGCGAGAGGAGGGGGAGGGCTGGGGGAGCGCTCGGCACATGCATCAAAACGCAGTTTTGTCCTCTTCCCTGTTGAAGCAAATGGATGAAAACCGGGCAGGCTGGAGCAGTCCGTCCAAGTTTTGGAGCATCAGCACGGAAAGCCGAGCCAAGAAAGAACACATGGTGGTTGTGTGTTGCAGTGACACTTCAAGAAAAATCGCTTTGAGTCGTGAGCCTGATCACTTAACTGCAGCGGGCACCCTCCCAGGTTTCCTGAGTCAAACGTAAATTGCCTGAGGAAACGTCCCCCTCCCGTTCCCCATCGCACACACGCTCGCCCTGACTGCACACCCTGTGTCTCAAAGCTGTTTTACTGTGTTTACGAATTATGAAAATTCTGGTCGGCTAATTACGAAAATATCAGTAAGGCTGCAAGGCTGGCTCCTGGATGGAGCCGAAGCAGAAAGGAGGCTGCAAAGCCCTTGAAAACTGAGCCGCTTTCTCTCCGCTCCGCTTGCCCGTGGGTTTTGCCGGGCTCGGGTACGACTCTGCTCAGCTGCAAAAGCCTCTTTACAAGTTGCAGCTTCAGGGGCCAGGCCGGCAGCGGGATTCACTCCGCTGAGCTGTCCTGGGTCAGCAGGAGGGAGACAGACAAACAGAAGGGTGGCGGGAAGGATGGAGCCCGCGTTCAGTTAGCCCCGCATGTGGACCAGGAGCCACGTCTCCAGTTGCAGAACGTGGTGGAAGCCCCTCATTTCACCTGGGTTTAGTCAATGGCTTAACTTCAGGCTCATCTAAGTCTGGAGCGTTTGTATGGAACACAGAAGAAAGAAAACAGGGCTTTTGTTTTTCCAATATCAGTAGAGGGGAGAGAATCCGTGTAAATTTTTGATACCGTTTCTCTAAAAGAGGATAATATATGTAAAGTGCAGCTTATTCACAGTGTGACAAAACTAAGCATTTTTCATTGCATTTGAATGACAAGTTACAACGACACATTCAAATATAACGTGCAGTGCCACGTGTCTTGAACAGTATGAAAATTGATCAATTTTCTAATATGTAACACGTGGAGTAGACACTTCTGAATACGTTAATAACACACGCGCTGTGTTCTTCACTAAGAAAAGAAAATCTGATGACAAATTTAGAATGTGTGTTATGTCTTTCTGGAACTATAGGTGTTCTAGTTAATTTTCTAACTTATTTCACCATGTTTAAGAAAAATCAGAATTTAGGATCAGGTGACGCAAGTACAGCTGTACGTAAATCTTGAAGTCAAGTTATTTTTCATCAAGTAATACAAAGGTCCATTCAAAGAGACAACAGACCTGTTAGAAGATATTTTAAGGTCTAGAGGGTTTCATAGAGAACTAAATTACCTATCAGAAAGAATAATCGTCTAATATGTTCAGAACAGCTGACATTAACCCTTTCTAGGGAGAAGAAAACCTAAAGACTAAAAAGTTGTCTGGCTACAGGGGTTTAGTCTGGAACTAGGGCTACAGTTTAGGGACAACTTCCTCATCTAACGGAGCAGCGGCTTCTCGTGCTGAAAGATGATGCTTGGGAGCAAATCATTGCAGTTCCAAGAACATCCAGCCACACACCATCCAAAAACTCATCTTCATCAGATAATGTCAGAACTGTTTCAGATCCGTACATACTGTAGTTAATGGAAATGTTCCATTTAGATTGTGCTAGAAGCATTTTGTTTAGAGTTTCCATTTCCTGTACTGTAGTTTGATTTTATTTCTTCTCTACTGAAAACATATTTGGGGCTTTTAAAGAAATGTAAAATTACAATTTTCAGTAATTTCTTTCTTTTCATGGTGAGGAATGTATTTAGGTGATGTTACCCAGGAAGGCTTTCAACCAGTGCCAGACTGAAAAGCTTCTGAACCAGTTACTCTTTAAATAACCGTGACACCGTGAGCAACCTGTGACCATTTCTTGCAAAGACTCATGCATCACGTTATCATAACTAAAATGTTAAACCCCCGATGATCTTTAAGCCTGATAGGGTTAAAAGTAGACTTCTGGCCACCTTCTGTTCTTGTCAACAGCTCTGGAAAACCCTTTCCACCAGTATTTTACAGAAAGCATAAGTGATGTCTTCCTGCAAAAATTCCTTCCTCGTAATTTGTGAGGCTTGCTGGGTTGTGTGTATACTAGTTGCTGGCAGAATTGGTTATTAGTGGTTGCTTTTTTGGGGGTAATATATGTTTTCACTGTGTTTTTGTAAAAGTGTCTAGATAGTCTGTGGGTTGCTACTATTATTATAAATTATTGCACTTGGGTGCATAATGTTCATTCCATTCCATGCACAGTTATCAATTTGCAATTTGGGTGGGATTAAGGGGAATTCTGCCTGCAAAGTCAGGTTAGCAGGGAATAAATTGACCTGGTGCTGTAACTGATGGCCAAACATTGCACGCTCCTGCAGTGGAGAACACCTCTGGTGAAAGTACTCTTTGGATACAGTGTCAAAAATACCAGCTTGGCCGCATTATTCTAAAGCTAAATTGATCCATATGACTGGAGTATTGCCCAGATAGGGTGTTGATTGATTTTTTTTTTCCCAAACAATCATTTTGAAATTACCATTATCAATACACTAATGCATGTTGAAGGCTTGTTGGGTCTGACATAGGAAGTGATGTAATAAGGGAACCCTTAATACTCGTGGCCCTCAAACAGGAAACATTTTCCTCGAGGAATAGTATACTTGAAAACTGCAGATTACAATTTAATATCAACCAGATTTCTACATTAAACATGATTTCCGAGAACGATTTGATTTTTCTTTCCCCCTCCCCTTTCTTCCCTTGCTTCTTCTCCAAATGATCAAAACCGCGTCCAACCGCAAGCGGCTCCTGGAACGAGCCCACGGCTGCCTGCAATTTAAACGTCAGCCTCGGCGACGGCAGAGCTACACTGGATCCCTCTTCCCAGCCTCGCCGCTCACTACTGCCCTGTCAATCTCAATCTGCGTCGGATGCCCACACGAGTCAGCGAGCCTTGCTTTGCCTGCCCTGCCTGCTTACGCACGCTTTGCTCCAGGGGTGTCGGAAGGTGCTCCCCACGGTTTCGGTGGTGTTGCCAGTTAACACACAGCCCCTACCAGCTGCTGGGGTAACCATAACACAGCGGTGATGAAATCCAGTTGTGTTTTTGGAGACAAATGGCAAATTGCGCAACCTCCTGCGCAGGGTGAGGGACAGAGCGAGGAGAATTAACAACTGCACAAATATTTAATTTTCTGGACTGACCGGCTACTTGATTCTTCAACTGACCTCTACTATTTGTACGTATTTGTTTATGGTCTAGGAGTGCTGTCCATGAGTGGTCATGATGCCAGGCTGTTACCAAACACGACAAACACCAAAAGTTGTCCCTGTCCCAAAGAGCTTCCATCGTGAGTGCCATCCTGCACAACCCTCAGCCCCAGCAGATGTGACTACGCTCGCTTTCCCTGCAGGGTCTGGGTGTCTGCGTGCTCTCAGGGGGAGGAATCCTTGCTGCTCACTGCAAAGGTCAGTGCTGGGAAGCTCTTCAGGCTGAGCCAAGTACAACTCATTTCACCATGTCCATCAAAATCCAGGTCAGACCACATCGCTGGTAGCCAGACGTGTTTACCAGGTCTGCAAAAATAATGAGTCCAAATATAGCACCCGTCAAAACGGCCCTTAAATAGGGGAAGGAAAAGGGACGGCGTGGCTGGGAAGAAAGGTGATGCAGAAGCTCCTCAGCATAAACCTGCTGACCTCATGCAGTTTTTCTCCGG
This sequence comes from Apaloderma vittatum, assembly GCF_000703405.1. Taxonomy (NCBI): domain Eukaryota; kingdom Metazoa; phylum Chordata; class Aves; order Trogoniformes; family Trogonidae; genus Apaloderma; species Apaloderma vittatum. The sequence goes on along the minus strand of NW_009702966.1, from coordinate 15,600 downwards.
AATTGTCTAATTGCTTTCCAGAGGCCTTCTTCTACAAAATAAAACACTTCAAAGAGCCAAAGGTTTCAAAACTAAGGGAGTCTCTGCCACACAGCCAGCTCCTGCGTCTAAACGTTATTTGTGGAAGAAGAGATGCAGAACAACACAGAGGATGTGGCTGCTGCAAGGTGATGGATTGGTAGCCGAGTTCTCCTGGGTAACAGCTTCTTAAAACTCACCTACTGAGAAAACCATTTTTTTTCCAAAAAAGGTCTTCGAAGGTCAGAAGTTGCAAGGTGTCATTCTGCACTTTGCCTCTGTAATCTGTGTCTCTGCAGGCTGAGGAACGTGATGGTGGAGTGGGAAAGGAGAGGCAGGCTTTTCTCAGCGTGGACAAGAAAGGTCATTCTCAAAGGTGAAGTCCCACTCTTTGCATCAGGAGTACTTGAAAGGGGTTCAATGAAAGATACACAGTAAAGAGCATTCCCTGAGCTGTTGAGGATAGAGAGGATCCACTAGAAACTGTCTCCCCCATGCTTTGAAACGCAAGTGCTTTATTTCTTGCCTGGTTTGAAACGGTTTTCTCTGTTCTCATGTGGAAGAATCAAGAATATTGTCTACCAGCCAGAACTGAAACGTAAACCAGGATCCCCAAAGAGCGGTGTGACAATGCAACACTAATCCATCCCACTTCTGCTGGTATGGTGCACATGGAGAAGGAGGTTAACCACGCTAGTGCCTCCTGCAGTGGGCAATCACTGTAATGTAAATTGTGACCTTCACACAATTGCTCGTTGGAAACATTTACATGGAGACTAAATCCCTCCCAGGCTGCATGATAGCACGGGCTTTGTTTCCTTAGGCTGTTGTTCCCCGTCTGGCACACAGTACAAAGCCAACTGGGGGCTCTGAAATCCATGAAGCACAACTCGGGCTACCCGTGTGCTGCCAGCAGAATTGACAAGCATGCAAGAAAAAAGCTCCTTGGGCTGCCAAGTCATGTGGCTTTTGAATGAACTAGCCTCCCCATGAAAGGTCTTTCCTTTCTTGATCAGCAGAATCCTGTTCTGCCATGAAATTCTCCCGCCTACATCAGTCTTCGGGAAAGGAGACCACACGGAGGCTCTGGCCCAGGACAACCGCTGTTCCCTGCCAAACAGAGTCTATTCTGTAGCTCTTCTGCAGGTGTCGTACTGCAGGTAGAGACAGCTGGGAGAGGGCAGTGAGAAACCAGAGGTGAAAAGATGTGTTGGAAAAGGAAACCCAAACACAGGCAGTATTAGGTACCACAGAAAGGCAGTGGCCGCTCTTCGCTGGCTCCCGGCCACAAAACGTTGTCAAGGACCTTTGAGGCAAGTGACTCCATCCCAGGCCACCAATGGCAATGTTGTGAGTCCTACTAGAAATGTACCGGAATATAGGAGTAAACTAAAGAAAAAAAATGGTAACCAAAAGAAAAGAATGGTTACCAAAAGAAAAAAAATGTAAGAAAGAAAAGGCCCAATCTGAACGTTAGATTTTAAATCCCAGCCCTAGTAATCAAGAAAGTTCACTGGGTTGGAGACAGCAGAGTCAGAGCATCAGCTGAGATTCACCTGTGGTTTAGGAGGTTACCACTGACAGGAGAAATTTGCTTCAGCCAATTACAGTTCAAGATTTATTTTGAAATTCTGGTTGAAATATGTATTCCAATCCCAAATGATACATGGGAGTGTTCCCTGCCTTTCCCTCTCCAACTTAGTTCCCAAGTTTGAAGGCTGGGTTCACGTTCCGATCCATCTATCCACAGGTTTGCTGCTCTCTTGTAGGTACAAGAGTTTCCTAGGGGGAAATGGGAGTTTTCATGGCTCCAAGGGACCTGCTGAGAATACCTCCCATATTTTGGGACAGACAACAGACTCCCGAGAGAGCTTGAAAAAGTGGCTGACACCTTCATTTTTTTCTCTAGACTAGATGTCATCTCGTATTCGCAGTCTGTTCTGTTCTAGTTTGTTTTGTGGCTTTGGATAGCCACCTATACGTGCCTATTTTCCTTCATTAGATGTCAGGTAACGAGCTGTTCTGAAACAGTATGTACCAGCGTGGGAACAGCAGGGTCAGAAATCACTGCCAAAATTTAGGATGGATTTCTTTATCCTTATCCTTGCTCTGGCGACAACCCATTTGTTAAACTTTAGCTAATTAGAGAAGGTCGATAGAACAAGTCTGTGAGTGTTGCAGCCCGGCGCAGCGGATGCCGTGCGTGTGTACTTTCGCGATTCAGAAGGGCTTGGGGAGTCTCTGTGTGTGTGATATGAGTCTCTCTTTCTATTAAGCATTTCCTGAACAAACATAAACCTCCCGAGGGAAGTGCTGTTTTTTAATTTTTTCCTCTCCTCAGAGCCTCAAAATTAAAAATGCCAGGACATAAAAGATTGCATTTGGCTCTACTTCACCTGGTTCCCAACAAGGATACTGGTATCGGTTCCTCAGCTGGCATGGACTGGCACCACTTCAACAAATTCCTTTGGACCACGCCAGTCAGTTCACCAAATGGCAGCGTGGCTTCGGATATATTTTTAGCCAAAATACTCTGTGGCATGTGTTACCATCTTTCTGGAACCATTTGTATTTTCTGCAACATCATTTACTACCATTTTCTCTAAGCGTGTTTCCAAGAGAGCAGTGAATGTACACTTTTGCTGCAGGGACTGAGCATAAAATAGGAAAGGAAGGAGGAAGAAAGGTCAGAACAATATGTGAGTTCCTCTGCAGCAAAAAAAGTCAGATTGTAACCTCTCTGAACTCACTTTCTATTGGTACAAGCGACTGTGCAGGGGAAGGAGTAATGGAGAACCAACCTCAATAACTTTTTTCAAGGCCACTTACTCTGTGGTTACTTAAACATGGATTTTACTACACCTTTGTGAGCATATAGTTTTCCACTGGATAACATGATCACAAGAGCCCAGACAATCAGGCTTATGGCTGTAATTATCAGAAACACATTTATGTAACGCGATAGAGAAAAGTTTAATCTCATGGTCTTAAATCTATGTATGACTTGAATTTCATCAAGAAAATGCACTATAAGAGGGGGAAAAAAGATATTCCTTTCCCCCTCTTTAAAATCCCTGAAGGAAAAAGAAAGCAAATTCGTGAGGGAAACCTCAGCCCGAACAGAATCTCCAAGTGATGGGAAATCCACGTCTACAGAATCTGTAGAGTCAGAGGGTCTTGCAGTTGTATATTCTGTTCTGATCAGCTCATGTGCTCAGAGGAAAAGCACAGTTTCTCAATACCAAAATTCTTTATGATGGACACAATTAGCTTATTTTTAGCAGATTAATCAGTTATGCCCATTGGAAAGTGCTGAAATACTGATACCCCCAACACTCCTGTCCAGAATGGAGCTGCTGAGTCTAATTTCTCAGTCTGAGATTGCTCATTTTGCAAGTAATGCCAACAGAAATTATCCAGATTTTTTTTTTTTTTACTTTTATCATTCCAAGGTACAACATGCTACCTTCTGGTCATGACTGAAGATCCAATAAATTGTCATTGCTTCTGAGGGTGAAGGGGGGGGAATTAAAAATAAAAAAGACATCTTAATTCTCACAGCACTCTCTCATCAATAACCCAACCCTATCCCAGCTGGTGATGAATGGGAGATGCTGTGATTGCCCACAGCTCTGGGCTGGGTCCTCCTCCCAGGTGTTTGAAATTTGCAGGAAATCAAGTGAGCGGAGGTGAGAGGTGGTGCAGTGCTAAAAGCCTGGCAGGTAGCAGCAGCCCAGCTTGGAGCTCGGGTGGTGAAGGAGCAAATTTCTCCTGGGAGCCCCCCCCAGTTTGTACCATGGACAAAAGGTAAGGGGCTCTGTGTGCTGTTCTGTCCCAGCTCTCTCTGATGTAGCCCAGGTGCTGTCTGATCTGTGCTTCTGCTGGTGCAGAAAAGGTAGTTTTCAGTGTTGGTGTGTTTTGGCTTGCAGCTGTGGTTCCAACAGGTGCTTTGTTGATGTGGTTCCGGCAATTCCTTCTGCCTTGCTTGGGGCCCTTCTACAAAACAGCAAAAATAACTGCTTGGTCGTTTCAGAATAACCTGCTTAGTGGGTGTGTTTGAGTTGCTTTTAAGGTGGTTTTGTGTCAAAAGTGACTTTACACAAGAAAAATGAAGGTCTGCCCAGGTGATTTTCGGGATCCAGTGGGGCAAAGATGAGTTTCCTGGTACCTGCAATAAGTGATTTGTGAAGATGACTTCTTGATAAAATATTTTAAGGACACTGAGAGGGAAGTTACTGCCTCAGCATAAATGTTATTTTTCTTCGAGCCAGCTCATTATTATTAGTTGACAAGTTGGGCGATGTCATCTTTAGCAGTAACGTAGCATTGTGACAAAGAGTTATATGTTGTGTGACTTTTCCCATTATGAATGTAATATTGCTGTGCTTTTGTTCCTTTGCTCTTGTTATTTCCAAAGATTAATCTATGGCCAGTCTGGAAAAACTCTTTTTGTCAAAACCAGCTTTGGATGGTAAAGGATAATTCTGTCATTGCTTGTTGCAGAAGGGGAATGTTACTCTTTGGGAGCTCAGGGTTATTGCCTGTAATTCACACTATGGGAAAATATGAATTTTGAGAGACTTCCTTGGGAACTCGCCCTCAGGCAATGCTGCCACTTGTCTGTGAAGCGGTTGCCTGGGCCATCTTGCATCAATGATACGGGGTGTCTTTTTTACAGTTTTATTGCATTTTCTCATTGTGTAGAGTGTAACTGCAGTTGCTTGCAAAAGCAGATGGGTGACAGATTGATGTAGGTGACCTTACCAAAGGCATCATTTATTCTTCCAGAGTTCTGTGTAGTTTGCTAAAACATTTCTCTGAAGTACCTGTGACAAAGCCGAATCTTTTACATTCCTACAGGTGTTTCTCTCTTGGCTGCATAGAGTAAATTCCACCTATGAGATGGTTCAGCAAATGCTAATTTTTTTGAAACAGTACATTCACTGATGGGGAACTGTAAGATAGTGGGTTTCAGAGATACAGATTACAACTTGTTATTGCTTCTTCTGTTTCCTTATGGTATTTTCCCACTACTTCTCTATTGATACATGAATTATCTGATATCCTATGGCATATTTCTTACTATTTGTTAATGCTTACAAGAGAAAAAAATACTTCTGAAAGTAGAATAAACAAAATCATTCTTATTGTTTTATTGGTAAATAAAAATATAATTTATTAGCCAGTCAAGAGCAATAATCCTGAAGTGTACTACTCCAGAATAGTTCATTAAGGTTTGTTGCTTTTTTTTAATGCTAATTTTGTCTGGACTTAGTTAATTTAAAAAAAAAAAAGTAGAGCTGGCTTTTCAAATGTATTTAGGTGTCTAACCTCAAGTTATTTCAATAGAAATTAGGCAATTCAATCCCTTTTGAGGATCTGGGCCTCAGCTCCAACTCTGCTGTAAGCCCATGCAGCTGTGTTGCTGATTCTGCTTAGAGATGCTTTTTAGAAGGAAAAGGATGGTTTGGGGTTCTAATGTCTCCAGACCTGTATGAGGCTGCAGAATTCTCTCTGAAAGGAATTGTGTTTGTGAGACAAGAGGGTGATGGAGAAGCCAGAGAGAGGGTGAAGTGAGTGACTAGTTTGTTCATGTGGTCTGGTAGTAGCTCTGGTTACTACCAGTAGGTCTGGTACTACCTCTGGTAGTAGCTGATGGCTGTGCAAATGCAAGGAGTAAGGAATCTCCAATGCGTTTGATTCCCTAGTTAAAATATTCCCTTTTTTATTCAATATGTGAACCAGTTAGCAGAGCATGCACAGTTTGGGGAGGGGGAAAAATTATCTCCATTTATACCTGCTGCATATCAAACTCTTAATTTCTAAATAAACAGGCTGCCGTCACCCTTTGTCTTCATTTTATTGGTAGGACAAGGCTGAGTGCCTTAAAAATGGACTTTGAGAGTATGTTGGGTGGGATCCAACCCTGGTCTAAGCCTGGGAGGAAAACAGCCATTTGTATGTCAGGGGTTAGAGAAGCGTGTGCTGTGGGCGAGCTGGGGCTCTGCTGGCAATGCTGAAAGATGCATTGCAGGAGCTGCAAGAGCTGAGAAATCCTGCCCTTCCTCATCTCCACCAAAAATGCAAATTAAAATTAAAAAGGGAAGGGGTTCAGCCTTTAAAGCAGTGACTGTGTAGGAGTGACCCAAGTGTGAACACAAATAGGTGCCGTTATTTAACCAAGACATCCACTTGTGATACACTCAGGACTTGATATGGAAGAGACTTCCCAATTTCGAGTTGATTGGTATAAATCCAGGGAGTCATGTGGAAAGGTGGTAACTTCTTCATCTGACTTCTTACAAGTGGAGATAAGGCAAGACTTCTCATTCAGAAATGACGAAATGGGACAGTCAGTTGCTTTTCATCCCTCTTAACTTCCAGCCCCTGTGTCAGCCTGAGCAAACACTTTAGCTTATGTTTTAGCTGCTGAGTAAGGGCAGTTGGCTGCGCTGGGACCAAGGAGCATCATCAGCTGCAACTTTTGGTCAGGAAAAAGCCTTGTGGAGGGAGAATATGAGCAGGAGTATGACCCTTTAGATGCAGAGTGAGAGACTGGAGATGTGAGCTGTGCTGCAGAGGTGTAAGGACTCCTCAATCCATCCCCTGGAATTGTTCCTACTACTCCTGTTCAATTCTTTCTCTCACACTGGTGCTGGCCAGTTGATTTCCAGCATCTGATGAAATCAAGTAAATGTTTGCTTTCTGTTTCAGCAGAAGGGCATCCAGCAATTGAAAAGAAGCCAGAAAGATGATTTTTTTTATTTTTATTTTTGCTTGCTTTCTTGGTCACCCTAAAAGTAAGAAAACAGTGAAAACAGAAAAACAAACAAGAATAAATGATCTACTGAGATGGAGTTCTTCCTTTTTCCATCACAAAAATTTTTTAGCAAAACACCTTGAAAATGTTTGACATCCATTTATGGAATCTCTAGAATTAATAAAAGGACATGTCAAGTACACCTACCTTGCAAACCATGGATGCATTTTTATTTTCTTTCTCCCCCCTCTCTATGTCTTTAACTTGTTCTTCTTACTGGCATCTGCAGAGAAATTATAACCAGCCTGTGATGTGCATTTGGTGTGCATACTGCCTGGGTTTTTCTATAGGAATGCATATATTCCCACACAACTCCTAGGAGGGTTACTTTAACCAAACAGCTCAAGGTATCCAGGATAGCGAAAACATTAAAATAAAAATACCTCCGCGAATTGCGCTGGTGGTGTCCAGCACCTTCCCAGTGGATGTTTGCCCACATCAGCAAAATGCCATCTGGCACAACTGGTGCTGATTAGCACCCTGTGGGCAGTCCCAAGGAGGGACCCAGAGCTGACTGGCCAAGGGAGCAGTTGGCATTAGAAGCGCTCCCAGCAGGTCTGGGCTGAGGAGTGGGCAACATTGGAGGCAGCTTTGCTTGGCCTGTGGAATATTCTCTCCTCTCGAGTTTGGAGAGAATGTGTCTCTTCTGAGGCTCAAAAAGTCCCATTTATAACCACACTAATTTGCTTTTTTTCCCCTCCTCTTCTCTCCCCATTTTTGCTCCTATAAATCTCTAATTCTATGCAGAAACAGATCGTTGGTCAGATGTTTTCTTGCATTATCTTCATGGTGAAAAGCTCTGCATGGGTCTGTGCTGCTGGTTGTTCTTTTTAAATTAAGACATCACTGAGAAATGGAGGGAGGTGGAATCTGCAATTCTTTCCTTTGTTTTTAATTCCTCTGTGGCAGTAGGAAGATTTTACTTTCCTGGAAACTGTGCCACCAGGCTGGCTGACACACAGAAAAGGGACCCTTGTCTGTATGAAGATGGGAAGGGTTTGCCTAGGACGCTGCTTCTTTCATGGGATCATTGGAAATGGGACTGGAAAAATGAAAAAGGGATTTTGGCTCTTCAAGTTTATTTAGTGGTCGGGTGCTAATATTGTTTATCAGTAGGTACAAACTTCCTGGGTGGTGGGAACCTTAAAGATTGTCTCATTCCAACCTGCCTGCCATGAGCAGGGACACCTTCCAGTAGGGCAGGTTGCTCAAAGCCCCTGTGGGATATTTGTTGTTCACATTAAACAGGTGTTATGGATTTCATCTCAATCCTATTAAAGTGAAGAGTTTTTTCAGTGATGCCCATGTGTCTTGCAACAGCTCCTCAGATTCAAAGGGCGTGTGTTGACTTTCTCATCAAAATGTCATGTCTGAAGTGGTTCATAAAAGCTTTATATTCACAGACAGCCTAAAAGAAACACGGTAAAAGGAAAAGCTTCTGTCGAAAGCAACTCGGAGCAATCCTCCTGCGATGAAGGAAGGAGATAAGTACAGGGAGAGAAAAGAACATGTAAATAAATAGATGTAAAAAAATAGATTATAAATAGCTTTAGGAGCTCCCCAGGATTCTTGAGCTGTGTTCTCCCCAGCACTGTTTTCCTTTTATGCCGCTACAGGAGGCTGCTGTACCTGATTTCTGTAGGAAAAAGTTATTATAACCTAAGCTTTGCCTCAAAAATGGGCTATTCTTTATTTAGCGATGGACGGGGGGAGGATGGTGAAGCAACACAGGGACAAATCCATCCTTTCTGCGTGTGTAGGCGCAGGCAGGGCACGTCCCTCTTGCTGCAACGCCTCTGGCTCAGAGCAGCGAACTGGAATTCTCGCCACTTCCGAACCCAGGGATTCCTCCAGACTTTTTCTGAAACCTGACAAGCAGCTGCCTCGGTACCCAGAGCACAGGTTTGCAACCCCAATGTGTGATAAATTAGACCTTTCACTCGAAGTTTTTGCTGGCAGGAGGACCAGAACAACCCTCTGAATAGCTACTACTGCTGAATTTTAAAATCTCTCTGGCTCTTGGCTCGGCCAATACTTAAAGTTACAGTCAACGGGAGTTTGGCGAAGTGTAATGTTCTGTAACCTTATCTTTTTATAACAATCGTGTTTATTAGTATTTACAGGGCATTACAGGGCCAAGGTGCTGTGTCGGTTGCAGCAGGATGTAGAGTTTAGGTAATGGGAACTGGGTTTTGGAACAGCTGTAAAACCAGTGCGGGTGGAGTGGGCTGGAGACCCTGAGCTGGGGACAGTATTGTGGTTCTGCCCTGTGCCACTGAGGGACCACGAGCAGGTTCAGCTGCCTCTGTCCCCTCCCTGGTCCTTCTCTCTAAGGATGATTGTGCACTCACTAAAGGACCTCAAAGGGCAAATTTTCTGTAATAAAAAAAAATGAGAATAAGACACTGAAGTTTATCATCTGCTTAACATTTCAGATCATACTGAGTCCAGGAAGTTTATCATCTGCTTAACATTTCAGATCATCCTAAGTCCACACTTTTTCCCCACCCGAACCCAAACTCAGTTTGGTGTCTGACTTAGAACTGATGCATAGAATAAACTTAAACATGAATGTGCTTTGAGTGCTGCAAATATTTTCTACTTGGCCTCCCAGCAGAGGCTACCCCACCCGAACCCAAACTCAGTTTGGTGTCTAAGAACTGATGCATAGAATAAACTTAAACACGAATGTGCTTTGAGTGCTGCAAATGTTTTCTACTTGGCCTCCCAGCAGAGGCTGAGTTCAAGCCTCTGAGTTTTCACTAGAATGGCTAATAAAACTCCAAATATCTGAAGGTTCTGGCAATGATTTAAGAGTTAATAGCACTACTATCAGCTGTTCCAGGAACAAAGCAGGGATCAGCCTTTGCATCCTGGCAGTCCAAGCTGGCAAAACCCTCTCTCATGTCCATGTCAAGGTTTGTTTCCCCAACCAGGTGACAGAAGACTTGCGAAGCTGATAAAATAGGATATTTCTCTAGGATCTTGACGCTTCCACCTTAAAGACCTGCAATCACCTTTAATCTGCTAACTGAGGATAATTTTGTAGGTGTTCCACAGGAGGAAGCAGATACTCCTGCTGGCCAAGGGTCCAAAGTCTGCTGTTAGGCTGTAGGAAAAAATAAAGTGCTGCTGTCTTGCTATTAGTACTGTAATACAGCATCCAGGTTTGGCACCTCTTTTTCTTGAAATGAAAATTGTTTTCAGTCCAGGTTTGGACATAAACCTTTTCTTGCCTTTACCTCTACTTCTTAAAATACTCTTGTATCAAGCCACCAGCTTTCAATTAAGTCTTTCCAAATCCAAGTGTTGACCTGAATAATGGGTCTTCCTTACTACTGTTGTCAAATTTCTTCACTCTAAGAGCACAGGGATATATATCTTCATGGGAGGAGTGAGGCAGCTCTTGGATTTTGTAAAAATTCATTCTTGCATTGGAAGGGCAGGAAGGTATTAACATCTTCTGAGCCACAGAAGGCAAGGAGAAGCTGATGCTTTGGCTCACCAAGCGAGTTACTTCAGTTTCTTCTTCTTAGAAATTGATACGTCATCACTTCAATGAGATTATTTATGAGGGTTTTTTCCTTATTTTTCAAGCATAGAAAAAAAAAAGTCTTGCCATGTTTTAGGAACAAAATGAGTATTTTACACACATACCAATAGCTCTCTGGAAAGCACTTAAATTTACAAGCTGTTCGTAAATTTACTGACAGTTGGCAACACTGCATCCAACACACAGGAACCCTTTTGGAAAATAGATCTATTGTAAATAATATATATTGCAGCTTAATCTGAGTGTGCTTTAGCTCAAAGTAGTTTTAACAAATATGTTACCTAATATATTTTTTTTAAAGCTGTTTCACCTGGAAAGATGATTTCAGTATCTGAAAAGCTATATCCTAAAAAAAAAAAAATAATAAAAATTAGCCACCTCCAGAATGTTTCTCGGCAGAACTCTCTTGAGGTTACCTTTTTCTGGTATTGGAGTGATTTGAATATTATATATTCTGCTGCAGTAACATTTAACTCAAGTATATAATCTAGTGCTAGTATCTTCCATAGACAGAGAATCTTATCTTTTAAGGTCAGTAGTAGTAATCAGCATTTCAGTCGAGAGCTGGCTTATATAAAGAGGAAATTATTTGTGTGTGTGTGTGACTGCTTAGCTGTGTGCATCATTTCATTGCAATTTAGATTTGAGGTAGCTTGGGCTTACGCACGCGCTGAGGTGGTGTTTATCAAGACAGTCAAAATTTCTGTTATCTCGTAAAGGGCTGTAGTACTTGAATTCTAATGAATCTGATACAGAAAGCTCATCGCTGTTATGTCCCGTGTTAACTGAGGCTGTAGTGGTATTTAGTAGCTGAAAAACTGTGTTAAAAATCCCCTAGATGTTAAGGTTTTGAAGTGGAAGGAGCTGGTTGTGGAGAAGGGGGTGAGGATTTTTCCCTGCAAACTGCTTTTTCAGTTCCATCCACCCGTGTGGTGGGGATCACAGGGTGCTTTTAGAAGGGCAGTGAAGGTGTTTCTGTCATTGTGTCCTTGGTGCTTAGATTTGTTTGTCACAACTCCATGTCAAGCTCTAAATGCAGCATGATTTTAATTTTTTGATATTTGGGCACCTCCATGTTTTTTTGCCCTGGAAATACTTTTATTGTTCCTTTTTAAGAGGAAAAAATGGCATTTTTATGGTTATTGTGCTGCCCACATTTTTCTTAAAATAAAGTAGCCACCTGAACAGTTGCGAAAATCAAAGAGAAAATTACTTCAGAAATCCTTAACAGCTACAAATATGTTTAATTTCACCATTAGCCTCATGCTGCCTTAGCACCAGCACAGATTTCGGCTTCAGGCTGGATGCTGGAGCATCGAGCACAGGGTCGCCAACCCCCGCCATGGGCTCTGCTGGGCTCAGCCCCGAAGGGTTTGCTCCTCATGCGTAAACGTGACGTGACTGACCCGCAGCACACGGAGCTCAGAAACTTCATGTGAATCGTCCAGTGCTTGAAGTTGATTGGGAGAACTTCCACACGCTTCATCAGGGGCTGGATCCATCCCACGGTGAATTAAAACCAGAACCTAAGCCCCGTGGCTCCCAGGCACTTGCCTTGCCAGCCGAAATCACGGGGTTTGTGGGATGGGAGGTGACCTGAGCACCGGCTGTGTTGTGTGATGGACAAAGCGCTCGAGCGGCTGCTCGCAGCAGCAAGTTGATTGGGAGAACTTCCACACGCTTCATCAGGGGCTGGATCCATCCCACGGTGAATTAAAACCAGAACCTAAGCCCCGTGGCTCCCAGGCACTTGCCTTGCCAGCCGAAATCACGGGGTTTGTGGGATGGGAGGTGACCTGAGCACCGGCTGTGTTGTGTGATGGACAAAGCGCTCGAGCGGCTGCTCGCAGCAGCAGTTTTAACCCTGTTTCGTTTGCGTGGGTAG
>NW_009702966.1:0-3314 GCF_000703405.1 Apaloderma vittatum | reverse complement strand
GAGCTTCGAGGCCAGCTCAGCCTCTGTTTCCCCGCCTCCCGTGCCACTGCCCGGGCTCCTCGGCGCGAATCCCCCCCACCCATGGGAGGGATGTTCTGCGAGCGAAACGCAGCAAAGCAAAAGCTGAGTGTGGAAAGGCAATAGGAAGCATTAGGCTGTTTTTGTCTAGCCCTAATGAAAATAAATGAGGGCTTCAATATAAAGTAGTTACTAAAAAATTTGTTCTTTCCTCTGCCCTAATTCCAAATCTGACTTGCAGCTAATTAGACTGAGGCAAGCACGCTCTCTCTGTGCCACGCTAGTGTCAACAACAGCCATCTGAGTTTCATTACAATAAGGAAATAAAATAAACACAGTCAGAAAACAGTAGTTTGGGCATGGCTCGTTACAGCACAATGCATTAACTTTTTTATTTTTTTTGCAGAGGCAGTGGGGTTGGACAGGGTGTGAAGGGGACTCTTCATGTTTCTATCTTGAGCTTTTCTTCCCCAGTGCATCCCAGGGAAAAACAAAGCTGCTGAGCTTGTGGCTTATACCCGAGGCGTGCAAACGGTGCTTTGCAGCAAAGCCGCCTTTATCCCCCTGTCCCAAACCTCTCGTCATGCCCAGATGGAAGCTCAGGGGAAATGTGGCATTTACAGCACAAGGGTGAGACCTCAGAGCAAGGGGCCCTTGCAAGACTGAGCTCTGTGTCAGGCTGCTCCCACGTGCTGCTCTTTGCATCAGCCGAGAGGGCCAGAGACAAATCACAGCTGTTATTTTTTTACTTATTTTTATTCTCCACTTTCTCTTTTAATACCTTTGCCTCTGATGAAGGGGAAGCCCCAACGTGCTTCTTGCATGGGAATCTCTTTTGTACATCAACTGCATTTTGTTCCTCAGAGTCCCTGAGTGCCACAGCCTGAGGAAACATTTCCAAGGTAGCATCTTCACCAACTTCTGAAGTGCTCAAGGGCCAAAATTTCTAAAGTCCTGGAGATTTTAGGCTGTGGTCTGAGTTCTTGACTCTCCCCGTTGACCTTCAGCTGGAGGGTAGAAGAAGGTTGCTCCAAGAGGGAAAATCCCTTCCACGAGCGTTTTCTCTGCAGAGGAGCTGGAAATCCTCTCTGCTCCCGTGTGCATGTTGGAGAACTGAACAGGAAAGCTAATTTTGTCCAAAATTAGAGAGCTAATTTTGTCCAAAGCATTATCTTCCCTTGCATGCATGATCTGGAAGATATTCTCCTTCTCACTGGATTCTGATTTATGTTTCCGGAGCTCATCTGTGCTCAAGCTGTATTGATCTGATTTTTCCTGGATTAGCCTGTTGTTAAATCCAGATCGACGAGAGGGAGCTGAGCCACATTTTTGTGAGGCAAAAGCACTGCTGCTCTTGGGTGAACTAAATCCTTGCCTTATCTGGCACCAGGGCAGGATTTTCTGCTCTTGCCTATCTATTTGCAGGTGTGCTGGCTGCCCTGGATTTGTGGTTATTGCTAGACACAGTTCTGTAACTCGTTAGAAACTTTTCTTACTGCCAAGACTACAGAGTGGGAGAAACAGTCTGCTTTAACATATTTATTTGCAGCAAAAAAACAGAATAACTTTAGTGTGGGGGGAAGACCTGCCATGATAGATGCAGCCTCGGACGTAAAGCTGAGCCAACAAGGCATTCGGGTGGGTACGGCTTGTGTCAGCTTAGCGAAAGGCAAAGGATGGAGCTGAGCCTTCAGCTGTGCCCCAAAATCATCCAGGCTGAAAGACAAGAGTTCTCTAACTCAGACCCATGGGCTCTTCCATACAGGATCACCCAGAAAGCACCAGCATCTTTTTGTCCGGCATTTCAAATAGATATTAAATATTTTATTGGTTTGGGAATAAAATTACAATGCATGATATCCTTTGAGTCATAAATTCAAGTCCCCATTAGTGTAACCTGGGTTTCTGTGGTGTTTTTTTTAATGTCAGAAATAGAAAGCAATTCAAGTCTGTTTACAGTGACTTGTGTGTTTTCTAAACAAACTTTAAAACAAAGTTCAGCCTCTGGTTCTCTCAAGGGCCAAGTTCTCCCAGTACCCACCAACTCCAAAGGGCTTGGTGTCCCGCGGGATTCAGACCCTCTGTTAATACAGCGCTTTTAAACAGCGATTGGAAAGAGAAGTGATGACCTGGATGGCTGGGCAGTCAACAGGGGAAGAAAAATAAAAACTGAAAACCCTTTAAAAGTCCTGATATATTGTTTTTTAAGCCAGTCTTATAATATATTGGGTTTTTTACACCTTTGAATCAACTGGTTTATTGCACAGAAATCAAAATAAGCCTCTCCTAGAGCGGTAGGGTAGGTTATTTGAAAAGACATAAACCCTATTGACTTCTGGGATGTCACAGCAATCGGTGAGGCTGAAAAGCAACTGAATAAAGAGCATTTGAGAATGACAAATTCGAGACAAGCAAAACAAAACTAAATGCAACATTGAAACATGTGTCTTGGAATCAGCATTAAAAGTAATCTATGGAAGCAGTCACTGGTCCACAAAAGAAACAAGGTGGCTTTTTTTCTGCTGCGGAGGTTTATAAATGCTGAGTGTGTTTTTTAAACAAATGCATGAGAATTATATATCTGAACCTGCCCTCCTCCTGTGAGCAGGGCCCAGTTTATGATTCTGGAGCCTTTTTTTGAAAAATGTCTTGCAGATAAAGAAGAAAAAAATAGTTAAAAAAAACCCAACAATGTTTGGGAAGGCTGTGTGCTGGTGTTTGGGGTTGCATTTTAAAGTTGGGATGTAAAAATGAGTTAAAGAACAAAATTTAACAGTGCTTGTGTTTTATGGTTGGAGCAGGAGTTACCTCCTCAGTGACATGTTGGATGTCTTAAGTTTAAATTTGTAGCAGTGAAAAAGGATAAAATCTCTTTAGGGCAGGTGGGAGAGGACGAGCACCAGTAACCCCCAGCCCCCAGCGTGAGCACATCTGTGTCAGGCAGTGGGGTTGAGCTGCCTGGCAATAAAGTGAAGCAAAGCCCTGCCTTTTCCTCTTTAACCAACTTCAGCAATTTCCTGAGCTCATTTGTCCCAGCAGGGAGATATTCTCAGCTGATGTCCAGGGCACCTGTGCTGGGTGCTGGCCTGAGGCTGCACTCAACTCTGCCCAGCCATGGCTCCATCCAACCCCACCGTGTGCCGGCCTGAGGGTGCAGAAAAACCTGCAAACCCCACCGGTGTGAAAACTGCTTTTGCTGCAGCAATTCGTGCCTTTGCCCCTGCTCGCAGCCCCGTGCCCCCCGGCTGCAGCCCTTCACCCGGCACTCGGCGCTGGCAGCGAGCGCTGGCCCCGGC
>NW_009702965.1:805-1065 GCF_000703405.1 Apaloderma vittatum | reverse complement strand
CTTCTAGTGTAGAAAGTAATCCTGTAAGAGCGGGATGCTTTATGCTATGAGAATTCAGTCATAGCATTAGAAAAGCAGTTCAGATTTCTTTTGTTACAGACGTTTTGTTTAGTAAACACAAGCAAAGAAGTGACTGCTTTTGTGTATGCAAGGGAACAGTTTCTGCTGACATTACTTTTTCTACACATCACTTACCTTATGGCCTCTGTACGTTCTCTAGAACGCTCTCTTGGCATGAACAAGAACACCGGTGGATTAGA
>NW_009702965.1:0-494 GCF_000703405.1 Apaloderma vittatum | reverse complement strand
TGCGATCCCCATGAAAACTTCAACTGCTCTGTTGGCAAAACACTCGGCTGGATAAAAGGGAGAAGTGTGGCCGTCTCAGCCCTCAACTTGGAAGATGCTGAACAGGCAAATTCTCGCTGAGTTGCCCAAAATGCGAGGTAAGCTGCCTGAGGGTCTGCCCAAAGCGCATGTGAGTAACGGGGCTGAAACAACGGAGCTGTTCCCATAGAGGGATTGCTTGCTTGGCTCACTGTATCACCCACTCAGTGTAAAACCATTACGAGCTGAGAAGCAATCTGTTACAGAACTAAACAGGCTTATTAACTAAACAGTCCTATTAAAGTTGCTTCAGCCAAAGATCTACCCTCCACGGCAGGGGGATTTGGGTGAAAGTCAAAGCATGTTCCGGCTGCCAGTGGAGAGATTTCTTCCTCGCTTTTCCTTCCTTTCCCACCTGGTGATTTTATCTTCTTGCTCTTTGTTTGCTTTATTTTCGTGAGATCTGTGCAAAGAGT
>NW_009702964.1:2562-2778 GCF_000703405.1 Apaloderma vittatum | reverse complement strand
AGACAAGGAGAGTTCCTGAGATACACTTTTCAGATTTTTATTCCAGTTGTTTATGCAAAGAGAGAAAGGGATATATGGGAAAGGAGCTCTCAAAATTTAAGAAGTGATTGAGTCTCCTGAACTGCACAACTGAGTGGTCAGTAGATCTGCTGGGAGCCTCGTAACGCACCTTCAGTCGGTCTTTCCCTGTGCACAGCACCAGCATCACCTTTGCAG
>NW_009702964.1:2208-2499 GCF_000703405.1 Apaloderma vittatum | reverse complement strand
CAGGTTTCTGTAGGAGAGTGCACAGATGGGTCTGTGAGCACTGAAAAGACGTGGGACAGGGAAACATCTCCCAGGGTGAGAATCTCCTGGCAGCAGAGAATGTGATCAGGGAATCAGAGGAAATTAAACGCAGAAAATATCTTGGGAAAGAGAATTTAGAAATCTCCAACTGATGCCCTCCAGGGTAGATCCCTTCCTCTGAACAATCCACCTTGCCTCCTCGTCCTCAAACAAGTCTCTGCTCTCAGGGCCGAGGTCTCCAAGGCATTAACCACCTCCACTGTATGAGAG
>NW_009702964.1:1837-2141 GCF_000703405.1 Apaloderma vittatum | reverse complement strand
GGGGGTCTGTGAGGTGGGCTCAGAGGGGGGGAGGGTCACGCTGTCCTGGGGGCCCGGCTGCCTCTGCCCGTGCCTCTATCAGCTGCTCCCTCGCTCTGTTTTGCTTCTTTACCCACTGATCTGTGCTCTCGTTGCTGTTCTTCCCTTCTTGCTGTCGGGCTCTCTGTGCTGGGAGTTTCAGGTGCAGAATCACTCATAGATCTTTTGGGTCCCTTCCTGCAGCTGTGTCCATGGGAACAAGTGTCCCATCTTTCCTCCCACCCATGGGGCTGTGGGCAATGCACTCAGCTGATCCAGGGAATGA
>NW_009702964.1:1288-1540 GCF_000703405.1 Apaloderma vittatum | reverse complement strand
CTCAGAGAAACTGGGACCTAGACAAAGGAGCAGGGCAGTTCCCCTCCCTCTGCACTAAGTCCCAGACAATCCTCTTGTCTCACAGGACTTGTTCTGTTCTCCCTGAGAGCAGCAGAAATGCTGAGGTTTTCTGACATCCCACAATACACCCTACGAGAGAGGGGGGAGCTGCAAAGCACCCTAGAACTCTTTAAGAGTGTCTTCTCTATCCCCTTGCAGAAGCTGGTGTGCCCTTCTGTGCGCCGAGTGGGT
>NW_009702964.1:0-259 GCF_000703405.1 Apaloderma vittatum | reverse complement strand
CATTTGCCTACCTGAACCCTCCTTCCATGTCCTCCCCATCCCTGGACCTGGTGGTGTCAGTTCTGTACTCGGTGGTTCCTCCAGCAGTGAACCCCCTCATCTACAGCCTGAGGAACCAGGAGCTCAAGAACAGCATTAAGAAAGTGATTTCAGGGATATTTCTCATTAAGATTAAACTTACTTTTACTCACCAGAAATGACTCCTATTGTTTCCCTTTGCAGGCCTGGACTTACTTTATCATTATCATTTGCATTATTT
>NW_009702963.1:54995-80684 GCF_000703405.1 Apaloderma vittatum | reverse complement strand
GGGAAAAAAGAGAGAGGGAAAAAAGAGAGAGAAAAAAGAGAGAGGAAAAAGAGAGAGAGGAAAAAGAGAGAGAGGAAAAAGAGAGAGAGGAAAAAGAGAGAGAGGAAAGAGAGAGGAAAAAAGAGAGAGGAAAAAAAGAGAGAGGAAAAAAGAGAGAGGAAAAAAAGAGAGAGGAAAAAAGAGAGAGGAAAAAAGAGAGAGGAATAAAAGAGAGAGGAAAAAAACGGGTTTTTCTGCCTTCTGCCTATTCCAAAACAAAGATTATAAAACACTGTTAGTAGCAGACCAGTTTACAGTCAAAGAAAAACACATCTGAATTCATAATTTGACCCCCATCTTTCAAGTCCTCTCAAAACTGGTAGCTTCTTGCTGTTTCTTGCTCTTTCCATCTTTCAACAACAATTTTATGCCGCAAATTACAAGGTGTGATGTCCAATACATTGTTTTCACTTCACTATGGAAGATTAAGTGCTTTTAAAACAAAATATTTTCCATCATGGAGTCCACTTTTAGATGTATTACCCTGCACAACCCCTCTACATTAAGATTAAAACCTTGCATACTAGTTACACGTGTAACTTGGATTTTCTTTTAATAACATACATGAAAACAAGCAACCAAGTTTCACATGATCATGCTCCCTATTTCTTTCTGTTCAGTCTTATTCCCTCAACAAATAACACCTGGACCTGTTGAATCTTAGCAGGATATGCGGTGTTATCAAAGACATTTATTTCCTACTATCGTCACGAAAATGTGGGTATATTTGTCTTGTTGCCTGACATGCATAACAGCCAGCAAAGCATAGCTCAGACTAGCCAGTGGGCTATTTTTCACTCAGACAGGAGTTAGGGATTGTGATAGAAAGCCAAGAAAGCCAAATAGCTTGGCCTTGAAGAAATCCGCATACCCTCAATATACAATCACATAATCAACAATGATATTTTAACGCATACAAAGACGTAACTGATAGCAGTAATAAACTATTTCTTTCTGAAACACCTTTCAGAGAGATAGGATGAACACTTTCTCAGTTGCTTTGAACTATCTGAAAAGAAAATATAGAAGTAAATAGAAAAGTATTAGGAAAACATAGCATAATCATGTCCTTTTTTCTGTGCTGTTTTTACATCAAATGGCAACATGATCCTGCTCTCAGTTTTAACACCTGGTGACCACAGTACACCACAGTAAACAATGAGAAGCTGTAAGAAAAATTAATTCTGCCCAGGTTTCACAACTCTGGACTGATGGATACTCAGAAAACTCATTTATTAAATATTAAAATCCTATACACAGCCTACAATAAATTATAAGGAATTTAGAATGTCTAAATGGACTTCCACCATGAAGACAAAACTCACTTGAACCTCAGATGATTCCCCTTGCCCAATTACAAGCCTCTTTTTCAACACACAGAAAATTTATAGGCTTTTGGTGAACAATTTATAATAAACAGGTTTAATACAGGGAAACTGAACATTCTTTTTCAGACTCTGAAAATTTTTGGAAATGATGAACCATCCCTCATAAACCTGTCAAATTGGCAAGCTGCTCAACAGAGAAGAAAGAAGCCTTGTTTCCTACATATGCCTCTGACAATCTTCAGTTCTTCCCAAATATTCTCCCTTATCTCTTTCATCATGGTAATATCACTATAAAATCAAAGTATCAACAGTTGTACCTAGGTACTTAAGGAATATTTTAGCTATTTCAGCAAATGTTCAAGTGAGCAAAGACCAGGGCTTACCTCCTTGCTCTCAAAGTTTACATTAACATTTTAGAAGTGGTATCTTCTCAAGGGAATGACCGAGCTGGGAGATGTTAAAACTCCTAGATAAGAAATGCTCCGTGCTTCCAAACACTAACGGAAAGTCATTGTGGAGACAAACACTCCACAAAATTTTAATTAAGACATTGAGCATTAATTCAAAGAGGAACTAGAACAACCAAACCTATCATTGCACACAGCAACATTATCTAAATTCAACATCCTGCAAATGAAGCATAAGAAAGGCTTATTTCCAAAGTGCAAGACAACAAAGTAGAATTTGTGCTGTACTTGCTCCTCCAGAACCACACTTTCAAGAGCAGCACTATGATTTGACTTTTTTGCTCAGTGTAGTCAAAACTGGAGGAGAATCACATTTTCTCTAGTTCTTTTCATCAGGAACATGGTAATCAAAGACTTTATGAAGACAGAAAAATACATATACCTGTCTTCACCAAATAGAACCTATGGCTGCTTCCAGATAAAAATGACAGTTTTGCATTTGTGTGATTTTTGCACTGGAAATACCTTGTACCTACAATGTAGAGAAACAAGTGCTCCCTTCCCAATATGTAACCGTGTTTATATTTGGTGATCAGATAATCTGTCTGAGATGAATCGGACCATCACACATACAATACAACATGTCACCAAAGACCTAAAAAACCCTATTCTTGCCATACTGCAAATCCAAAAATGGCCAGAAAGGTTCTTAAACTTAATATCTACTATGACTTGACAATTTATACCTTGTGCATTCAACTTCACCTTAACTCCAAGCCTAGAGAGCCATTCTGTTCTAGAAACATATGCAGAAGTATCATCAAGGAATGTTCTCTAACACTTTGAAGCAGGCATTCACATCCTTCCCCCAACTGTTCTGGTTATAGCTTTGGTCCTCTCCATGTACATAACCCAGCCATGCAGCTTGCTCCAAGCCCCTGCATTTGGTGACATTCTATGTGTAAGCAGGAAGGAATCAAATATCTAAAGGCAGGTCACAATTGAGTCTCTAGATCAGCCCAGAATTTCATTTAACAAGCCTATTAATGCTGAGCAATCACGTAATTTAAGACCTGTCAAAGTTACATAGTTAGTGATTTTACTAGTGGCATATACATCTTTTATCAATCTGTTCACAGTAAGGTAAATTTGCAATGATTAATGTAGAAAATCAAGAGGTGAAGTCTAATCTGATCAACAGAAAAGACAGGAAACCAGCAAAACAGGTATGTTACTGATTCTGAGGACAAGAGTCAGGACTGTGTGCCGCCAAATCCCTGAAATACAATAAATAATTCTTTACAAAGATCATAAAAGAGAGAACTGCAAAATATGAAATAGGAAATGAATAAGGCATGACTAAAACTTCTAGAAGCAACTCCACATGAATTCTCTCCATATTTAGATTATGGTCTCAGAAAAATTTCAATATTTAAAGCATTAAGTACCAATAAACTATGGTTTGGCAACATGATCTAGTAGAAAACTGTCACAAACATGTCAAAATGATTTCAAACTCAGCAAGAAGATCAATCCATGAATGAAAACAAGGAGCTATTTACCAAATTAAAAAGTGTTTAGGTGTAAGTCTTACTGGACTCAATAAAAAAAAGTCCAATTATTTTCACAGAAACAAATATATAAGTTTTTATATCACTAACATAGAAAAACTAGCAAACAAATCAAACTGTAAGAGAAACCTCATTTCTTTCACAAGACATACTCATTTATGTTCAGTCCTTGCTTAAGCAAGTCTGTACTGAACTTGGTTAGAGAAATGGCCCTTCTGAGGAACTTGAAGCTAAAACCAAACTTAATTCCTTCCTCCTTGCAGTACAAACATAATAGAAGCCACAAATACCAGCTCTAGCTGGCATCGGTCCTACTTCTCAGGTTCAAAGCACTGGGGAAGCATGAGCTTTCATGTTCGTCATTGCAGTAAAACAGCAGCAGTGCAGAACTTCAACACGTCTTTTGATCACTGCACTTCCTTGCACACAACACCTGAGAAGAAAACACTGGGGGTTTCTATTTCATTTTTTTTCCTTCTATTTTTGTTTTTTTGAAATTGGAAAAACAAAGAGATATTTTCTAAAATGTAGAAGCCACATTATAAATACTTCTTTCTTTTTTTGTCTAGCAAAACTAAATCTTTGTGAAGTTTCCCATCTCTACGGTATTCACAATTACACACTTTTAATCTGTCGCCACTGCCTGCACACCGCACTTTGCAGCACTAACATAGACACTCACAGGCTACTTTCCTCTTCAAAACAGTAATTCAGGCAGCTTATTTTAACGAGGTATCAAAGGACACTCAACTTTATTTACCATTAATATCAACATTCTGATTATCATAATTATAAATTTTCTTGCAATTGTGTCAATCAGTTTTCAGTCTACATACCACTATTCTAAAAAATTGTTTCATCCTCACCCACTCCCAATACATAAAAGAGCAACAACAACAGGATTAGGGTGGGCTTGTCTTGCCTGTAATGTACGGTGAGCTGGACAGATTTTCTACTATGTCGAGCTTCTTGTGCAATTGTGGCACAACTAAAAGAAACTTGTCCTGAAAAATAGGTCTGCTTCCATTTTCTCCTTCACCATTGTACTGAAAGGAAAATGAAATGCAGGGAAGGGTGGAAGCAGTTATTGACAGACTGAAATACTCTCTAAAGGCGGTCAAACTGCTTTCTTGGGCAATAATAAATATTTATCCATGTAAGTATCTACCATTCTCTTCACTAGAACATAAGCTGCACAAACCACACGTATGCACACATAGAGCACAAAAATTAATCACCTCACATACTTTCAGTATTTTCAGACAGACTTCAGGTTCAGACACACAGCTAGTCATGCTCTGGTCGTCACCTTGGAGATCAATATTAAAATCACTGTAACTAACCACTTTAATCCTTAAACTAATTAAGGCTTCTCCACTTTCTTCTTCATTTTCTCAACACTAAAACAGACACAGGACTGTCATCGAGTAATGGAGACGGTCTCCCAAGAAATGTCCCAGCTTGCTAAAGAGCAACTGCATTTCACTTACAGGAACAGATATTCAAACTTGGCAAATCCCTCTTCCTACATTCCCAATTCAAGACTCCAAACAATAGCCTTCATACAGGTCTCTATCTGCCTAAACCTACGAATGTCTTGATTTTTCTGAAATCCTCCTTCAGACAGAGAATTCATTAAGAAACTTGTGATTCAAAGACTGAAAACCAATACTGAAGAAATCACAGATTAATATGTTTAGGAATTCTAGGTCAGAAGCACTCTTGAACAATTCTTTACTGATAATTTGTTCAAAAAAAAATGCAGAAAAACTATCAGAATCTGAATTTCTAACTCTCAGAAAAGTGTGTCCTATCAATCCTTGTATCTATACATCATCAGTAGACAAATACTAAAAATGACATGGATGCAAATGTTTCCAGGGGTACAGATAAATAAGAAACTGAGGAACTTTCTCCATAAAGTAGTTGAAGCAAGATACTGAAAAAGATGGACAGAGGAAAGAGCCTACAGTTTTTACACTTTGGTTGGGAGAATGCACTCACAATTGATTGCTTCCTCCTTAGTCGTATAAGCCCTCTATTCCCTTCAAATATAGTAGTTTTCCTGCATCTGAGGGTAAGATCAATAGCTCATGCAAAACGTCACGTAAAATACAGTAAAACAGTTTCTCCTCAATACACGCTAATGTCATTACAAAAATCCTGAACTGAATTTTCTATCCTGAGTTTCCATTCAGTTTAGTTCAAGTTGTATCAGCTCAAATGTCTTGTCTTCAAACACGCTAAGCATAAGTTGCAATATTAGGCTCTGGAATAAGGCTTGCATTTTACTACTCTTCTTTTAGTAAAAGGGACATAGCAACTAGAGAAAAATGACATCTACGGCTTTCTATAACAGCAAAACATAAGAAGGAAAGACAAAGTCTTAGAGGAACCAGAGCTCATTTCAGATCTCACCACCTTCTGTTTCAACTGTGAAGATCATTTTTTCAAGCTACTTGGCAACAATGAACCTAATAAAAGCTGGTTTCCTCTGGGCTTGTATTTCTTTGCCCTTAAAAAGCCTCATTCATTCCCCAGAGCAGATGCAAACCTTGAAGCACTATGTAACACACTTACTATGCAAGAGACAAGAAATGCCAGATCCCACCTGGACCTGCACTTGGATGTGAGGCTCCCTATAGCACATGTCACCTGGTCAACTGCTTGCTGTCAAATGGAATATCTAATGACTGAAATCTCTCACAAGCTCAATTTGAGATAATTGCATATAGGACAAAACAGTTACGGAACAGTAAAAAGGTCAACAAGTTGAAGGTTCTAGAGCTAGACACAATAATTCTTTAAGTAGTAAAGAAATACAAAGGTTTATAAAAATTCCAAAGAAGGGTAGACATGTTCAATAACAGTATTATAAAAAAATAATAAAGAACTAACATCTAAGGTGTAATCTTTGATGTCCTGCCTTGCTGAAGATGGTGAGGGAAGTGAAAAAGAACATTAACATCTTTCAGGTGGGAAGTAAGTCGGCAGTCACGTGGTTAAAAAATGGACAACAGGGGTTGCTGGTTTGGATACTGACTGTAAAGAATTAGGACATGTAGGAAGACAGTAATTCAGACAGGGTGGGTAAGTAATACAGTATAGACATTATACGGAAAAAAGATTAAAATACAATATATTGGTATTATCTTGAACAGTCTCCCCATGATTTTTCATTCTCAGACAGTATATGCTGCTTTAAAGACCAGAAAGTATCTTAGGCAACCCCTTCATATACAGCTTTCCACCCACACAGATAACGAGATTTCACTTTCTTTACAGATAAGGTTTTTTTCTAACTGGAGTATTATTCTCACTCAGTCACCGTTTTCTACACCGCACTACATTCCTTTATGATATCACTGTGCTTTCTCCCAGAAATTTAAATATACACCGTTTAAGGATGTAAACTCAAAATCACAATGCTCTAAGTTTAACAAACACGTTTGTATTTTCTTTTAAATATTCTATGCGACTACTGAGGACTTAAGGAGAAACAGTACATGTAGTGTCTGGAATGGCAGTTTCTTACACCAGGAGGATATTAACCTTTAATCCTTGAAATCATTAAAGAAATGTTTGTAGAAATATTTTTAGCCTCTTTATCTGGTCAAAGTACTGGAAGTTAAGTCGTGTCTATACAAACCAATCATTTCACCAGCAGTTTTATATTTCTTTAAAGCCTCATATAAAAAGCACCTGCTTAAAGTGAGTAATGGAGTTTTATATTCATTGCACTTAGGAACAGCGTATGTAACCTATTCCGTTTTCCTCCCTTGTGGAATATATTTCAGCTTATATTGCACAGCACATTACCGATGTGTATAAAGACTCTCTGATCAGCAATTTGGACTGCAGACAGCAACCTGCATGAGTACACTTTTTTTCCCCTCCTTAAATACAGTATCCACTTGATTCACCAACAGAAATTAAAACCATCCTTTAAAGGTGGTGATCTCACCTTCACAGTGAAGGCATGAAGCCCCTGTATGCCGGCACCGACACAATGTCAGGCTACAATGAGCAGTGTACGCCCTGCACAACCAACAAGTATTATGTATCCTGTCAGCCTTAAACACACAACTTGCCCTGGCCAAAGAATTGGAAATGTTCATTAGTGTGCTTAATTTATTAGACAATAAGATTGTGATGTCCTCAGAAGATACAAAGGAGAAAATCCAAATTAAAGGAAAGTCCTATAACATAGCATATATTAGGCATGCAATTTTATCTTAGAAAGTGCATTTTGTCGAAGAAAGCATGAAATGGGGCACCTCCACACTACAGCTTATTGAAGCGCATGTTTGTGATACAGTCCTTTAGCATGACACTGAAGGAATTCTTCAACTCAGCATAAAGTTTCCATGCAGAATTATTTACTACTGTACATTGACAGAAGTATTAAGCCTCCAACAGCCTAACAATAGTGTTTTTCAATTATGACAACATTCACACTGGACTCAAGCACTTAATATAGACATGACCAGCAAAAAGAGCATACTATTTTTAGGCAAGCTCCTGGTGATCTTTGATGAGACAAATAATTTTTGTAAACACTTTTGCATGATTAACCAGGATCATACAATCATATTCATGAATTCACAGTAATATGTACTATCATATTACGCACAGAAAGTGCATTGATTTCAATGTATTTTCAAAAGCGTCCTTAGCAGACTGATTTATCCTCTACACACAGAATCGTTATCTTCACAAAACCAGATGCTACCTGAGACACTCTTTGTATCTCCTTCCACCCGCATATCTCTATGCTGATGTTTTAAATAAAATGGAAAATAAATTTGTCAGAACGACTTAAACTAAGCATACAATTACCCGCCAATATTATTGCACATAAGTACTTACTCACTGAACTAAACAGGAAGAAGGGCTATATTACATTAGCTTGATTAGTACCTCATGGAAAGCTGAAGAAGTTTTGAGGTCAATGCAAGTTTACAGAGTCTATGAAAAGTGGAAGGAATAGATATTCTATAGTCACAAATTTGAACAAGTAATATCTGTGACTGGGGAAGTACGTCTTTTCTCAATTTGTGTAATTAGGTTAGCACTACAGTAAGCTTGTTTGTTACAAATTTTAACTCTGATATGCTTGGTACAATAACTCTCAATAAATCTACCCAATATTAAGACCTCTGCTTCCTCACATATTTTCAGAATGAAAACCTGATAATTCTTCACAGTATCTTAGAATGATATCCAAAGGAGAATTTGAAAAGGGAAAAAAAAGCACCAATTTTAAATACAGAGGAACATTTCTGTGAACTTACTCCTTTTACAGTGCTGTTTCTTTTCCCCATTAGGCATCCCTACCATAATTTCAAAGATGTACTGAATGTCCTTATAGGTATTACAGCTTGGCTTAGTTTATAAAAAGGAGGCCTATATGAATGCCAGTTGTATGCTTTTCAACAGAAGGATGTAAACTTATTTAGCGATCTGTTTTTCTCTTTCATCTTATCTCTAGTTTCTGTGCAGATTTATAATGCTCATTGTTTCCAATTTTAACAAATCACCTAATGGCAGAAAGGAAAATATGTTAACCTTGGAATTATTTGCAGTTGTAGAAATCCCTTTTGTCTGGCTCATGCAAGGCCTGCAATCTGTTTTAAACACAGATTGTCTGTCTTTTGTCTGACAGCCACCAAGCTGCACAAATTACTTTCTGCCTGTTCACCTGTTTGCAGCTGTGTCTGTAAGCTAAGGATTCTGTAGTTTGACTTGAGCAACCACTCCAGGATTGATGACATGTGCTGCTGATAAACTGAGCAATTTGAAGAAATTACTGGCTAAACTTATTGAAAGACATCTGTGCAAGAGCTGAGAACGAGAAGCCTTCAACCGTGTGTTTGCAACCTGCAGTGGCGGCAATCTGTTTGAAGTGATACCCTTCTAGAAGAGAGCTGGCCCTGACAAAAAAAAAATAACCAAACCATCTTTGTGACATATTTGCTCACACACCAACAGAATTCTGCTCTTTTGGTCTTCAATGTACTTCCTAAACTGGAGATACAACACCAATTAAGACTTCCTATAATCGTCTGGCAGAAGGAGCTTGTTTTGAAGCATTTCCGTTTTTCGCTCAGATTTGGCATTCTGTATTGTTCCCCAGCCTTCTCTGCTATAAAGACGAGTTTCGGAGCACGAGCATCACACAGGCACACTTACTCTTTTACGTCAGCCAAAACAACACGCCTTTGCAGTATCGTGGAGGTAGAGCTCTTCTTCCTCCCACTCGCAGTACATCACTATCTCTTCAGCTAACTAACATCAAGCCCGAAATTTCTGCATTCCAAAGTTTAATAATGAAGAAATGGTATTTCCGAACGTTGTGAATCCAGATAAGGTATGAGATCCTGGAGGATATTTGCAGATGCTAATTTTAAGCTCAGGAAGCCCAAGACTGCTCAGGGCGAGCCTGTGCCTGCACATGTGTGTACGTATGAAAGCCTTCTGGTTTAAAAAAGCTCTATCAGATTGGTGAGCTGTGTGTGACGGCTAGTCATTTCGAAGCTGCACATTATATTAGGCAAAGTAAATTCTTCAGTCCTTTGGGAGACATTCTGTAGTGATATACTTCAGTGTTGCTCCCATTTCCTTTGTTCTCACACATTTAGCATAAATGGGTTTCAAGTATACATAGTGACAGAGTAAGCCAAAGCAGAATTCTACACATCTTCAAATGCTTTAGTAGCCCAGAATAAACAAAAAATTAAGAACAGCACTATAATTGCTTGATACAGTAATGAGAAAAAAAAAAGAATTAATTGGAAGGGAAAGTGTGTCAAGCCTAAAAATGAAACGAAGTGCTTAAGGAACTTCCAGAGCATGCAGTCAGAAGCACAAAAACCATCCACTTTCACATCTGTGCATTAACCCCTTCCTCAACAAGCCCTCCTTTTTGCATTTAAAAAGGATGAAGTATGCAGTACTTATGTTTTGATGTTTCACTTCATATGCTTAAACTATTCATTTCACCTTGTTGTCTTTGCAACTAGTTCATACAAAAAGTCAAGGTACTGGCTAAAATGAATAATCTATCTGTGCTATTTGTTAGTTACAGCAAACAAAATTAGTGCTTCCATTTTAATTTGTATTTGAAAACCTTTAAAAAGATCTTCAAAAACTAGGTCTACTAACCATGACAACAATTTTAAAGTACATAATATATTTGATGGAAAGTTATCACCATGCTTAAACACATTTGAAAATAGGAAAGCAAAGCTTTCAAGTTAAGTAGATATATAAATTGGGCTTTCACATTTCAGAACTCATAAACTGGACTCAACACAGAGCTGAAGTGACCTCCTGGAAAAAAGGATATATAGTACAGCGTATGTGCATACAATAAATCAAGCCTTGATTATGTGCAGCTAATAACTACACATCACTAATAATAAAACCCCTAAGATACTGCGCTACAGCAGATACCCAAGTAAATGCAGTAAGTTTTTATCTTTACCCTCTACGCATATTGTGAGTTCAAGCGTTTTTAACGTCAGCTTTTATTTTAAAAGGGCTAAGTCGTGAGAACATTCTTATGTACCACTTCATAACTCTGACACCAAGTATGTATAAAAAGATTAGCCTTTATTTGGTATAAAATCAGTTGGCAGTTTTACATCTGTGCAATGCAACATAAATACCCCAGCTGGCATCTCGAGCTCACACACATATGGACTTCAAAACAGAAACTTCCTTATTTGCAGCACTGCCAGGGTAATTTTGTATACTCTGCATACTACAGCTATTTGTCAGGCCCCTGCAGGTGTGCCCTGCACATAAACACACAGCTGTAGCCGAGCAAGCCAAGTGTTCCATCAAACACATAAAGGGAGACCTCAGCAGCTGGATTAGTCATCCCTGCAACAGGTCCAGGGAGAACAATATGGGTTAGTATTTTTGGAAAAGCATGGATGGTAAATTTATGATTATGCCGGCCTTACCAAATAACTGCTGGATTGTGTCATTTTTATGCAACGTCTGCTTATTAAAGTTTTTGTTAGAATGGCTGGAACAGACTGAATATTTTTTAGTTTTTAATATAAACAATAAGGTAGTTTATGTACAGAGTAGTTTATTAAGTGCAAAATGTTAAAAGGTTTTCATGCTAGGGGTTGGTTTTTGACAGATGTTACAATTATTTGCATTGGCTTTAACAGACAAATCACTGGAATCAATTATAGTTAGTGTATCATAAAGTTTCTTAGTAGTTATATATTATACTTCGTCACATTTACTATAACTATATAGCATTTTTTATCTCTATGTTTTTTGCTCTAACTGCTTAGATCACAGGTGAATTCCAAAAAACACTTGACAAAAAGAAGTGCAGAATAAACGTTTCACCATAATTACTTTGCTTGCTTTTTTAAAGTATGATTTTAATGTTTTTAAAGACAACAACAAAAATTACTATCTCTCAGAACTGTCTGGAAGACACGAGCATGAACAGAATTTCATGGTGGTCATACAGATGTTTAAAATATTTTAATCAACCAGAAAAAAGCAGTAAGCCTAATTTTATGCAAGTTTCCTTTACAAAGCTTCATATGTCAAAGCAAGAATAAAAACAATCTAAAAAAACTGGATAAAAACAGCTTGCCACCTATATATTCAGAATGTTTTTTAGCATTTAAAAATTGCCTCAGAAAATATGAATGCCATCAGGACAAATCCTAGATGCATTTAATGCACATTTTTTCACATTCTTCCTCGTGTACAGCAGTACTTGACAGCATCTGGGAACACTATGGGCAGGAATCTATTCCCAACTGTCCCTTCTTCATTAAGTTAATTGCATGATTTCAAGAAAGAAGAGAAGGGTCTTCCTAAAGGTCACTTTCTCAAACACGACCTAACGACATTTCAGGACCATGTATCTGTCATCCAACAGGAATATCACTATTGGTGGCTTAGTAATATACATAAAGGTTATATTAATGTATAAATTTAATCATTAGAATTACTTATAGGTAACTAACAATCACACAGTGATTTCTTCATGTGCTGTAAAGGCAGTAGTGAATGCTGAAAGGTATACACGGCACCAGAAACTAAGAGATGAACAATACTGAGCCATCCTTGGTAAAAGAGCCACTAAAACATATCATAATAAAATCAAAAAGAAACACTTAGAACCAAAAAATATAGGGTAAACGGAAATGGCAAAGATACTTATTCCTTTTATGCAAACAACTAAAAAATCTCTAATTTCAGGGATACGTATGTAATTGTTTTTCTAAACTGATCTATCATCATACATAAGAGTTCCTGAGAAAACACTTCAGAAAAAAAAAACTAAAACACCTGTTGTGAAAAACAACTGAAGATCATCACAGTATTATAGACTCAGATAATGTGATGTCCATAAATTTCCAGACTACTAGTCCCCCTGGAAAAAATCTGAATTTTCAGGAAATCTTTAAGAAAATCTTTGTCATTATTACCAAAAAAAAAAAAAAATTAATTAGCAGTTGTAAGTGTTAATCAATACTATGCAGTGAACTATAAGAGAAAAGAAATTTTTGGAAAGAGCAAGTGAGGAGCTGAGTGAGCCACCTTGGTTTTCCCTGGGCATTACAGTGGTGCAACAGATTATACATGAATCTATTAGTCAGAAAATTTGTGTTCTAAACTTGGGTTTGGAAGGCATTTCCTGTCTGACTTCAAGGAAAACATTTAACTTAGAGGAATTAATTTCTCTCTAGAAAAATATAAGGTCTTACGGGGCATTATTCATTAGATAGGGGAGGATTTTCTAGATAGGATATTCGAGAAATTAATCACTACACAATTAGCACAGAGCTATTATTACAGAGTTGCTGTTATATATGCAGATCTAAAAGAAGTTTTTTGCGTGTACATGGAAGTTATCTTAAACTTGCTGTTACAGGACAGTATTCTCAATGAGCTGAATGGCACGATTGTGGTGTTATACGTCAGCCCCACTGCTGTCACGGCATTCAAATTCAGCCTTTCCAGAAGCAAAGATCCAGTATCATCTCTGACAACAATAGATTCGATCACACATTCTACTAAGAGCATCAGCATATTTTGGTACCGTAGTGCCAAAAATGCATGGTGCTCAAGTGTCCACTACTGAGGCTGGGAGGTGGAATATCCCAGTAAGAGACAGAAGAGAAGGAAGGAGAGCCCTGCCCACTCTCACAGTAGTCGGGCTCCACAGAATGGAAAACCCTACACAAGGCAGCAGAACACGAGAAGCTACTTCCCTAGGCAGACTAAACGTGGAACTGAGCTTGGCCTTGTTCTAGGTATGGATCTGAACCTGGCCTGACACAATCCCTTCCAACTGAAAAAATCTAGGCACATCATGATGTAAGTTTCCCTTAGCCCGTTCCCGTATCTCGAGGAAATGCATTTCAGTACAGATAAATCCACACCCTCTTCTCTGTCTAGAGAGCTCAGACAAGTGAAGTATTTTTAACAAGAGGTCCTCTCCAGGAAGAAAAATTAACTTGAGCTAACTGACACGGAAGCACAGTTCTTACTCCAGTGGTGAAGGATGTACCTACACAACTAGATGGCAGGGCTGAGTGCATTTATTAGCTTACACAAGTCAAATAATATTCAAAATTTCTTCACAAGTCATCTACACTTTTGCTTTCTTTTAATTTAAAACTCAAATTCAGCAATTTGTCTGTCTTTGCTGGCTGGGATTTTAGGCACAGTTATGTGTATATTAAACAAATCCTGCCTAAGAGTGTATCAAATCCTTCTGGAATAAATCAGATCAGAAAAATCTAGGAGAATAAAGGCATTGCTGATCCTCTACATTTTTTGTTGTAGATAGCATACCATTTTTTTAATCGAATTAATAAAAGTTAAAGCATATAAGACTTCCACTTGGGAACTACTCAACAATATCAATGAAGAAGAGAACTGCTGACTAAGAGCATTTCATGTCTCCAAAATTTTTATCCATTCACTGAGGCCTTAAGATACTTAAGACATTCCTGCACAATGTTAAGCCAGCAGACATTAATAGTATAGTGAAGTTTATACATCTTGCCTACCACAGGAAAACTACAAGCTTTTGCTGAACCAAAAAAAAAGCCACAAAACAAAGGTTTCCAGTTTAGCTAATCCATTGTTATAACATGTGAAAGAAGAGAATCCATAAACAATTACTGCGAGGGTACAACAGGTTCTTAAATCCAAAGTTTGAATCTCGGCAATGACTTTAAAATTTTAGAACGCTGACATGTCTAATGTCCTTTAAGAAACAGAAGAAAATATTGTCCCTGATTAAAGAGCCTATCAACTGAAAAAGGGACAAAACCAAGGTGGGATATCCCAAAATACATTCCATTTATAAAAATGGATACAAATGCAGAAGTAGCAAAAAAGATTTTTTTAATACAGAGAAATGGAGGGAAGAACTGCAAAACGTTCTGTGATTTTGGTCTTAGTTCTTATCTTGGTAAACACTACAATTAAAAAGCTACCCAACATCTTAAAATGCTTGAGAAGTGCATATTGACAGCATTTTTAAAATCCGATAAAACCTAAACAATAAAAGAACTTCCTATACCAAGAACTACACTGTTGCCCAATGAGCTGAAGCAACGTTATCAAACTGGAACCAATTCCAGACCCCTTTGGGCATCACCCAGACCATGCTCACTTCTCTCTCCATTCTTGCCTCCACTTGTTCACCATTTTTCTTAAAATACAAGCTATTTTATAGGGTGACTGTAATATGATACTATGATCATTGCTGATTGCAGTTAGAAACAGACCCTTCTAATCCAGCTGCTCTCCACTTCAACAAATGCCATTTAAAAGCTACTTCATAAAAACATTATTGCTTTATACTTAAAAGACATTAAGTTGAGATTTTGGAAATTCCAATCACTTGATTATATCAGCAAGTGCACTATATGCTAGATTTATCATTAAAGCAAAATCCATGAGAACTGTTTTCCAGACTTCAGTTAATGCTCTTATGACACATTTGGCCAATGAAAACGGATGAAAAACAGTAGTGCTTTGAAGCAATAGCCAGTAAATGCCGCTGTGGTTTACCAAGAGTGAGATGCACAACATATTAGACCAAAGTTAATGAAATTAAACCATTTCTTATGTTTTTTAAATGTGCCATGTATTACTTGCCTGGAAACTACACAACTGCTTCATCTTCGAGATTTTACTTTTTTTCTGTAGTAAATTGTATCTCTTACATCTACTGGTAATTAAATCAGTAAGTTACTACCACTGTTTTGTATTTTACAATCCTATTTAAGGCACAATAACTCAATAAATAAACTGCATGTTCTTTTTTGTTTCCACATAAAAATAGAATTTTAACTTATGCACCTTAATCAAAGATGCAGGGAAAAGGTTACTGCGTGGAAAACAGGTTGAGTATTTGCATACCACCTACTTGTATAAGATATGCATTGAGAAGTAGTTTCCTTCCACAATATGCCCAGAAAACGTGGCTTTAACGTAATATTTTCTTTACACAGTTTGACAAAAAAAAAAAACCTCCTGGCAATTATTTTGGTACAGTAGGCTTTAAAGCTTAAACTTTTAACTCCAGTCCTCATATACAATTTCTTCAACAAACCAATGAGAAGGCTTATTTAGCAAAATAAAACACTATTGGTCCTCTACTCTTTTGAAGCCTTCAAGAACCAAACAGATAATTTTCCATCAAAAATTCCCTAGCAATTTTAGGTATCTACATATTAGTTATAAATCTATGGCTAAAGCCTAGCTAAATTAAATCCTTAAAGAGGACTACATGTCTCCATTATATAACAATACATTGTATATTCTCCTGTTTACATAAATAAATCTATGAAAACAGTATTTCTTTCTTGGAATTTAAGACAGAGAGCTCACAGGCGAAAACTAATTTCTCTCTAGCCGTCCAGCCAAGCCAAAAGCTAAAAGGTGTCTCAAGCTAAAAGCTTAATTTTCCTAAGTTCTTCAAGCTTTCCAAGTGAAGTTCTTCACACACTGTATTTTAAAAAGTTAATTTATGACTAAGCAATGTCAACTGAGAAACTTTTACTGTAATTAGTTAACAGTAAACTGAGGGACAGTCAAAGGTTCAAGTTATTTTTACCTTGCATCACTGTAAGAAGCCACTGCCATTCTTCCCTAGGGACTATATCAAGGCACAATTTTGCTAGCTGCCATCATCAGCAGAGTGAGAAAATTTATATGGGAGAGATTAGTCACGAAATACCATCAAAAAACAATCCATAAGAGAAAAGTCAAACAGCAATAGCCCTTCTATTACCCCAAATCAGAAGAGCAGCTGTCTTCTGTTTGCTACTTAGAAACATTTTACTAAATATAATTTTTATACCAGTGTTTTTCCAGATAACTCTTCTTTGATGGTGGGAGGAAGGAAGATATGGGCCCTCTCAATTAACAGAACATGTTTTGAGGCAAGTTGCTTTTTCCAGATAAAACCATTAAATGTCAACAGTGGAGCTGTCAATCCAAGTTCCAATAATGAGACAATGATTTCTGTATACATTAAAACAAAAGTCTCTTAAAGAGAAATAAAATTAGGTAATTATTGTGCTTAACAGAAAACCCTTCTTAGCAGAAGCGTTGAATAACATGGTCTTTAATACAAGTTAAACTGCACACCAAAGTGGCAATGAAGCTCAAATCACATACTCTCATTTCCATAATCACTTTCACATGTTTAGAATGCACTGAATACAGTGCCATCTTAAAAATGAAAAGCAGACATTCCTTTAGAAATTAGTTCAATATTTAGCATGTCACATTCTGAAAAGATCTCCTTTTGAAATGCAAAAAAAAATGAACCTAATAAATAACTATAGTGATGTTTATTATTTCATTTGCCTTAATTTTGTTCTATAGGCACAAGCATACACAACAGTTGTGGAAAGATGGCATTCATGTCTAGAACACTACATTCTAATAATGTAAGCCATAACTCTCTCTGAAAATAAACACATACAGAATCTAAAAAAAAAGTAAAAAATAAATCAACATGGAACCTTCTTTACCATGCATTTCCAGATACCTCACATTAACTACTCCTGCTGACAGACTTTGATCTGAATAGTCTCCAGTCACTTCTCAAAAAGAAACAAACACACACATCACAGAGCATTTCTTCTCATCAGATTCCTTCCCCTCAAACAAAAAATTTAAGCCTACACTAACACATACATATATCTCA
This sequence comes from Apaloderma vittatum, assembly GCF_000703405.1. NCBI lineage: Eukaryota > Metazoa > Chordata > Aves > Trogoniformes > Trogonidae > Apaloderma > Apaloderma vittatum. The sequence continues at coordinate 63,115 of NW_009702963.1, read as the reverse complement.
AATCCATATATGCTAGCATTGCAGAAATTAGAGCTAAGGGGTCCATGCAAGAATGCTAATTAGGAATTGCTGTGAATATTGCTTCTCTTTCTGCTGACTTTTGAAGAGGATCAAACTCTTCCCTATAGTCTGTATCTGGGTTATCCATATTCAAGTTAATTCTCACATTAAAGCTCTGAGACAGTTGTTTATGGAACAAAATTGAAACTACTGTGTCTGTAACAACGGTATTATTGCTCTTTTGTAAGTATTATTTCCATGAGGCAAGCCCATGGTTATTCTCGCCATGGCAAGTTAAGCTCAACTACTAAACTCTTCACTGTGAAGAACGTGATTATCTGTTCTGCATAAACAGGATAACTTGTGAGAAGTCTCTGACAAATTCGTAACAGGCAAGTAGAGCTAAGTGATATTCTCCCTGAAGATCATGCTGTAAGATACGCTAAATTAAGCTTTAACATGCATCTTCTTTCAGGACTTTTCTTTACGCTATTACAGCAAATTCAGAAGTTTTGCACATGGGAATGGAAATCAATTTTGCAGTGCTAAGACGCCTCTGTGCAGCAAATGGATAATAAACCATGATAATGAAACTTTTCAAATTACATCTGTGCTTTGAAGAACATGCATGTAAGCAGAGGAACAAGGGAGAATTCCTCTTTAACTTCAATTACATGACAGAATAAATAAAATATTCTAACATCAAGCTTCTCCATTTCCATCACAATGCACTAGCTACCTCTTGTAGTGGTTACACAACATATGACAGTGGAGGTCCCAAGACTTCAAACAATGTCAATAAATATGGATAGAAATTTTTTCAATGCATCAACCAGAATGCATAATCAGACATATGTTTCAAATTAATTCCTAGAGGAAATAGTTAACTAATAACCTTTCACAGAGTACACAGAAGCAATGTGTAGACCAGCTATGTGAGATGGCAGCTGAGGTTAGACATACTAACTTTCAATAGGCTCCATCCTATCATGCAGGACAATACATCTGCCAATGCATTCACAGTTGGAAAGTTCTGGGTCACTATCCTGCAAACTCAAGGTATTTCATTGCAAGAGAAGATAATACACAGAAGACAGACCATACAAAAATACATAAACTATTAACAATAGGAAATCAAGAAAAGAGAAGATGATGTTGACGTGATTTATAAAAGTCCCCACATCAGTGACCAAAATATAAAAAAGCCCAAAGACTCCTAACACTGTTCCAACACTTTTAAAGAAGAAAATATGGCCATACTGATATGGACATATATAAATGCAAGCTGTAAAATAAAAGAAGACAGAGAGCTCATTTCTTGCATAAGGAATGAGTATTTTTTATTTTCTCTAAGTATGTCATCACTGTAGAGTAAGGCCAAAAATATCCAGATGTTTTAAAAAGGAAGATTAATTTTGCTGATGATCAAATTTTGTTTTTCCAGAAGACAATTGTTCATGTTAAAAATAGAGGCTGCTGGCAGTTTTAGAAACCTATTCATTTAGAATTACTCCAACAACTTCCTTAGGGATAATGCATTTGTTTTAAGAAAAGGGAACACAGAAGTTTTATAATTCATTAAGCCACTTTTCAACCACACATAAGCAGAAAATTCCATTACATCCCCTAATGGTTTGCATCAGTCTAAAGTATTTCTGCTGCAATTGTATAAACTAAGTAATTTGAAAACCAAAAAAGAAGTAATAAGTGTCTTAGTAGAATGCTACCTGAAGAGGTCTCATCTGTGGTGCTGGTCACTTGTTTTGCCAGTATAAAAAAATACCACACCTATAAAAACACATGATGCACTCAAGGGAAATATAAAGAAACAAAGATGAAAACAGAGGAAAACACTTGCTCCAGTTGCACACAGTGATCACAAAACAAGTAGACACTGGATGTATTCAAGCAACTGAAGGAAAGGCCAAGCTTCCTTAGGAAATAAAAATCCCAAAGGAAACAAAAATGGAAATGCAACTAAGGGAAAAAAGGTATTTGGCTCTACACCCTAAGAATTGCCTACAGCAGTGTATAATGCAGAGGTCCCCGGAGTATGGCTGAGTTTCAGCAGCACCAGAATTACACCATAAATACTGGGTCATCAGTGGCATAGTTGGCTGATTAAGAGATGAGGTAATATATTTACTCATTTTAGTAAGAAACTGCATAAAATACAGCCACACAGCTTGACGTACAGACACATTTTGTACAGATATCAAATAAAGCAAAACAGTCATTTACTTAGAAGGAAATATAAGTGACTGAGAGACTTCAAGGAGGCTACATCTTACCTATTTGCACAGAACCTAGAGCAAACAAAATCAAGCCCGACACCAGACTCCCTCCCAAAAAAAACCCCAATTCACAAACATAATAAATTCATATTTGTTCCAATAATACCACACATGAAGGACTTCTGTTATAAACCAAAAATTATCTATAGGCCAGGTGGCAGCTCGTACAAAAATATAGTAATAGGTTTTATACCATGGATATTATTAATGCTTTTTTGGATACAGTCATTTTCTTTTCACAGCATACCCATGCAGCTGTACAGAGACTTGCTTCACAACTCTTAAAAAGGTGCAAGATCCTTTTGGAAACACAATCTTTATATGCACCTTCCTATAATCAGAAAATTCTATTCTCTTGATTCCTACTTTAAATTTCTTCTCTTGCATCTCTAAACTAAGGTGAGAACTCTTCAGTGTTGACTTTTATTTGTTTACCAATTTAAGGTCAGAAAAAAAACACTGGAATTTTTTTACTGAAGCATATCTGCAAAAATCCCACCATATGAGATTAAATAGCCACAAGTCCTGAAATAAACACCAAATAGTAGTAAAATAAACAGTAGTAGTAAAAGAAACAAAAACTTTGCTTCACAGAAAGTTACTTGCCACTTCAAAACTGAGGGACTCAATCACACATACGTGCTGACTATAGTTATCGGCTTTGTAAATCTTGAATATAGGGATACCACTAAAAGACATTTCACCTGGTTTGCCTCCTAATGCACATTTGGCACAATGCCACAAGCATGCTACAACAATGCAGAATGCAGAATTTCATCAACTTTCACATCCTTTTTGTTGAGTCAGCATAGACTTCAGCACTAATAGATGACGCACAAATAATCACACAAAATTTACACAATTCAAGTGTAAACAGTAAGAAGTGGGTATTAATAATCATTTTAAATGCACAAATAATGTAAACAATTTTAACCTCCAACATTATAAGCCAGATAAATGGCTAAGTCAACTGAAAAATAACCCTTAGAAGGAGCAATTTCCAGCTAGATCTACAAGCTGAACTAACTGCTCACCTATCTGCTTGAAGGTGTGGGAAATCTACTGTCACCCTTTTACACAGTAGTACGATCCTGTATCAGCTAAAAAAATAGGAAATCACATCCTTTCTGAGATAGCACAAATGAGTTTTAAACCCCCTTTTATCCTTATGAAAATGTCTGCAATTCAGATCTGGCACCAAAACACTTCAACAGTGTACACAAGAATAAACAGGTGTCAAAAGTTTCAAAAAGACTATCTAAGAGCTAGACTATCTTTGCAAGAGCCAGATCCAAGTTTTATGCGTTTACTCCCTGAACCCTTAAAGCCTTCCATTAGGGGTATTATTAGACTTAAATAGTTTTTAAAAGTCTGTCTCAAACACACTGTAATCTTGGGACTGAGGGGGGACAAAGCAAAACTCTGAATCCATTATAAATGACATATGATTATTGCAAAGAAGGAACACAAATCACTGCTTTGTTTCTGGGTAATGTACTTAAAATCCATCCTTGCAAAGATAAGTATTATTTATTTTGAGCTACTGCCTAGAGACTTCACGCATCAGGGCACTATTCTGCTAGATTAGCAATTCTAAAGAGCAGCTATGAATGCCACCACTAATTTAACACATTTAAGTGTTAAAACCAACTATGGATCTGCCATCATAGCTTAAAAAAAAATTAGATCAATAATACAAGATACTATATACATATTATTAAAGGATTTTTTGAGTTTAAAGCACTTAGAGTCTAATATGGGATCTGGAATCAGGGAAATAAGAACATAGATGTGTGAGCAGGACTGACAATCTTAGGATTTGCAGTTTCCACCTCATATTCCTGTAAATAAACAAACTAGAAAAATATTACCAATTGCCATTCAGAAATTCTTTCATTTTTTTCCCACAAAATGACAAAAATTAATAAACTCAGGGTCCCTGTAAGTAATTACTGATCACATACCCTCAGAAGAAGCTCAGATGCTTTGGATTCTTAATCAACAAAACAGAAGAGAAAAGAACGGGTTGTCAAACATTAAGAGGAAGAGGAGATGGAAGTTTAAGGCAACTTAAGTCCCTATGGAGTTAAGTAAAAAACAAAACAGCAAAAATAAAGAAACCACATAGAAAGACCCTCTCCACAATCAGTAAGAAAGAATAAAACAACAGAACTAATAGAGCAGAGTAAACTGTATAAATGACATTGGAATATGTCCTTCATTTTCTTAGAAGAAGTGTAAACATCTAACACAGTGCTGGTGTTCTGAATCAATACATATATATATATATATATATAGCATGTGTGCAAGAGAGACAGCGAGAGATCATTTCTTCTATAACATGATCCAGCAGGACTATCTTCAGTATCAAGTAACCAAGACAGACACCTGTCTCAATGGTGAGTTACACAAGACAAAAAAAAATAAAATATTTGTCACCTGCTGAAAATAACAGTACCAAATTAAAAGCCCACTGTTAACTGACATTAATTGACAATTATATTGTCAAAAGACATTACTAGCTTTCTTAGAATTTCAGTAGGCATTAAGGAAACAAGGGGAAAAAAGTTCCTTGTACTGTATAATTTGAGTTTGCACCAAAAAAAACCACACTATTATACAACATATTTGCTGTATCTCGTTTCAGACTAACATTCAAATTTTCAGTTAAGAAAAAAACCTGTTCCTTCACAGAAACGGTTTGCATTCAAAAATTGCTGAAGAACATAAGAGTTAAACCAAAGGTCCACTTAAATCAACATGCCACCTGGAACCAATGCAAGATTCCTGAGGAACAGCACCAGGAGAGGGAAAATCTGAATGACATTTCCTAGACCGTCCTCTAACTATTAGGACTTCTGAACTGTTTCAATAGCCTTTCCATCATTTTGTTCTCTTCTCTTCTCTGTATTTATCCAGGGGTTATGTTTGTTTGCTTGTTTAACATAAACCAACAGAAACTACATTGTCTTGTAACACTGTCTTGTACAGTGTGCTTACTTCCCATGTGGAAATTACTCCTTTTCCTTGGCATCCTCTGGAACCTGGTATGTGCTGGGTTTGTCTGACGACACCTAACTCATACTGGAGGAATCAGTTACTCCTTAAGTGGCAGAAAATGTTTAAGCTCTTACACTTCTCTTGATAGGCTGGTATAAATGTAACCATTCTTACTACTGGAAAAGTGTCCTTCACTTGTAATATACCAATTTCCATGGGTTTAGCTGGAAGGTTTTATCACAGAAAAGGCAAAAAAGATGAAGGAATCCTTTGCTACTCAATTTATTACTCACTTGAAAGTACACAGGTGGCACAATCAGGTCATTTTTCAAATCTCAGAGGCCGAAGACGCATTCTGTACTCATTTCAATTGAAGGTGCCTTTCTCCCATTCTCATATGAACTTTACAGATCTCCTCTGTACCCTCTTATTTTTCATTTTCTTTTTAAGCAACAAAAAAATGGACAGAAGCATTATCTTCTGCCTTATAAACATGATATAAAAAATGTACATTTGCATATTTATATTTTTACTTATCACTGTTTTTACTTATCACTGCTCCTATTGACACAGCATGACACAGAAAGTCCCCATTGAGTTGTGGGCAGCCACGATTCCTGCACATTTCCAGCATCCGTGCTTTTGAAGAACAAGATCCTCTTTGTATAAATTTGGTCTACATTTCTTGTTCAAATGTACATAATCCTGGATTTTATTTCAGTGGACACCAATAACCATGTAATTCAAATCTTACTGTGCAGCTATCCCATTACTATAATTTGACATTCTTTCTAAACTATGTATTTTGCAATGCATAAAGGTAAGGTTTTCTTACAGCAGTTCTAGGAAAACGAATATTTCAACTTTTTATTATTCCATAACATTTCATAATTTCAATAGAAAAGTATATTTAGTGTGCTTTAAAATAAAATATTCATAATATTATACAAATGTGACTACACCGAACAGATGCTTACGCAGTCCTCATTCAGGTAACTGACATATTAGCATGAACAATCATAAAAAATGCTTAAGTAAGAAGCTTATTTAATGAAAAAACATAGATATGTTTCCATATGTTTTATGAAGTATTCTTTACCCTTTAAATGAGCACATTCAGATTTAGTCGCTGGCTTTGTTTCAGAGAAACCCCATCTGTACACTACATCGCTTACAGGCACATCTCAGTCATGCAATAGCTATGTCACAGCTCATATATCAAATAAAAATCACATTCAAGGCCACACAACCTTATATACCCAAAGTCTTCCATTCTATTTAAAGTAATCCTAAGAGAGCTCTTATTGCACCTCACTGCTGATGTCACATGACTTTTGTTGAGAAACAGAGTCCTACAACTGAAATATCAAAAACCAGTTATTAACACAGATGAGAATGATCTAAAGGACAATTCTATTGTACTTATATATTCTGGAAGTCTTTTTTTTTGTTTAAACTAAGAAACAGGTGTGGAACTAAAAGCATGAAAATAGCAGAACTGCACAACTTCATGTTGTACTCTGAAAAGAGGGATTAAACCCAGGCAGCTCACAGTAGGCTCACGGAAGTCACCTGACAAATTCAGATTCTAAGGCTAACACAGTTGATTGCCCACATCAGGGACAAAGTGAAGAAGTTATTTTACCTTTCCAACATCAAAGGTGCCAGAACAGTCATTTCAAACCCAAAAGCAAGGATAACTGGGGTAAGTCAAGAGGCTTCTATCCACACACATGACTGTCCATAAACCCATTAACTTTCGTAGCAAGGAAACAGTATGAACAGCCATGTTACAATCTTTGAAATCATACAAACCCAAGCCATCTCCTTCACAGAACACCTTGAACAAGTGGAGTACTTCTGAATCACTTTTTTATTTACTTTTTTTCCCCCCCTTACTATCAGGAAGTTTCCTTTTCCAAAGAGAAACTGTGCAGAAGAGAAAAAAAAATAACTAAGGTAGCCAGCTAAATACAAACACCTTACAATGAAAACCAGCTATCTTCAATTAAAAAGAGAGATTCATTCTTGACAATGTTTAGAATTTCAACATATCTCTGAATTACTGGCAATTATACGTATAAAGATGATTATTCAATAGATTGTATCAATAGCCTGATAAGTTCCTAAGAAAGTAAAGAATGTTTCCAGTAGCATATGAAGTAGATGAATCACTACAAAACAGGATACATTTGCTGCTTTGTGGAGTTTTTTACTATTTTAAAGATTACACTAATGAATGACATGGCAATCATCAGGAAACTACAATACACTTACTTAACTCGGAACAGTCAATTTCATTGGGTTTACCCTAACAGCATTTAATAACTTGTATTTAAAGCAGTAAATCGACCAATCTCTATAGCGTATCATAGTCAGCAAGCTTTGTAAACTCTCCTTATGATTTGGTATTGTAAGCCTGGATTTTTGTAATACTAATGAAACATTTTGTCAATCACCAGTCACTACAGATAAACCTATTAGGTTAATATGCAACAGAGTGAACAGAAGCCTCCTATAAAGAAAACATACACACAACAAGATACTAATTAAATATAAACCAATAGCAAAACATACAACTCCAGCTAGCACCAAAAGCTAACAAGGGTCAACTGCATTAAATAGACACAGCCTGATCAAAAGGACAGTTCACAAATCAGCTGGCTCCAGTTAAAGATCTGGGGGAAATAACATTTCAAACAGAAAATAATTTGTGAAGCATCAAGTAACAGAGAACGAAAAGGAAAGAAGAAAGGCTCATGACCATTCAGTCTCAATTTTTTCAAAATGCGGGCCATGGGATTCCCCTCCTGCATTTAAACAGCA
>NW_009702963.1:35920-54964 GCF_000703405.1 Apaloderma vittatum | reverse complement strand
AGGAATCTACCAAAAAACACTGCAGTTTCAGTACATTATTACTGGCATTAACTGCTGACAATATTAAAAAAAAGCATGTTTTAACTGGATTTTTTTTCCCTACTGTAACTTGTTACATCTCAACTTCCTAGACAGAAAAGCTTCATTTTGAATACACCATGCAGTTCCCTCAAATACCAATAGATTTACCTCCTACAAAGCAACTCTTATCAGTCTTTTCAAATGCTAAAATAATGAATTGAACAGCATTTGAAAGTCAAGCGGTTCTTTGAGGCTTCCAAGAGTCCAACATACAGCACTAAGCTGATGATGGATAATCTCAGCATTATGCTCTCCTTGTTAATATGCTTAAAATCAGTGAAAGCTAAGACAAAAAAGGCAAAGAATGAAAATGTATTCCCCACTTGAATACAAAGACTTAGTCAAAATCATATATATATTTAAAAGAGAAAACAGAAAGTGAATTACAGACATTATAAATATTTTAACTCTTTCATTTAAATAATAATTCAGTGGCTTACAAAAAGATGAAAGCATCCTGATGTCATGGCCAGCAACTCTGAGCTCCACCTGGTTAGCTATGTCCAAGCAGGGAATCACCTGTAAAGGTACTTTGGCTCTGAACTGTGGTTGTGAAGTGCAACCGCACTAAGTCATTTTCTGATTGACTAAAACAATGTGCTGTACCACCTCAACGAAACAGAAAATCAAAGGGGGTTTTACAGGAATGAAGGGCATATCTTTTTCCATCAGAGTATAAGATGCTACAAGGTCTCCGCTGACTAAAACTTACTAAACAATGTAATATTAATGAAAACAAGTTTCAAAACTGCAGTGAAGCAAAGTCAGATTTGGCTACATGGCCCTATTTTACCTATTGTATCTGCTGATTATTTTTCACTGCCATTTTGGGCAGCAATTGCTGCTACAGACAGCTGTAGCCCTGCTCACTGATGCAGAGAACATTCACATTATTAGGGTTCTGCTCCTTCGTTATTCTCTGTATTTCATGCTACAGGACTGCTCCATCCTGGCTGGCACCCCTGGTAATGAGGACCAAGAGGACCTCCCTTTTACCTGCCCTGGAGCACCATGTTGCAATGGGTGGCAGCAAGGTGACACTCTAAGCTTCTTGGGAGTCACACACACCACAGGTGCCAGGTGTCAGCACTGGATCCCCCTTTGCCACCCCTCCCCCAAGTAGAAGAAACCCAGAAATGCAAATCTCCTCTTTGCACCATAAAGTCTTTTCAATATCCCGCCACCTCAAATTTTCTGACATTATTTGTGAAGTTTTCAATCTGCCTTCTGTAGTATTTTTGTGACCTACCAGAAACTTATATTTTCATAAACAAACTATGGATTGGAATTCCAAATAGATAATACTTGGGCATATCCTGATGCTGGCGTATTAAAGCTTCAAGTTTCCCCATTCTTTGTGGTAGAAACTTTTAAAGCAGTATAAACGCATAGGAAATAAATATGTATCAGAATATGTTCAATTATATTCAAACAAATGAGAGTAAAACACTGAAAGAACAGACTGCAAAGGAGATTAAGAAATGCGATACACAGAGTAACTGTTATTCTACACACAGAGAAATCTTATTGCACCACAGCAAACAAGAATTTCAAGAGAAAATTAACGAAAGTCTCACAGAAAAACTAATTAGCATACAGATACTTGTGCCATTTTGAAATCCTAAGAACAAGGTCATTTAAAATTAAAATGCTGCTGCAATTAAAAATGTCTCATGTTCACCCTGGAATTTTTGCACAGTTAAGACGTGTTCTAGAAAAACTGGGTAATATTATAGAAACCTAAATGACAACCTTCATAACTCAGACCAGCTTCAGAATGTAGCATGGAGGGAAATTTAGCTCTCTAAAAAATCATCCGTTTTATCTGTACGTATGCTTCAAGGTATTCTGTTACAAAGTCTGTAGCTTCTTCTTCTGCAGCCAAATTTTATCATCAAATGCTATCATAGCAAGTGCAGCATCTGACTGAATGCTTGATAGATGAGTATTAGAGGAAAAAAAAAAACAGCATAAAAAATATTTTCCAGTGAATGCTCTGAACCGTATTTCTTTATTTGATCTTGCAACTAAAAAATGTGGACATTTGAGCGCTTGTGCAATGCCCTGAAAACTGACTACCAGCTCTTTTCTGTTGATCATTTTCCTCTCCAGTTTTTAAGTTTGAAAGACTCTTTACTGACAAGGTTAGAAAGAAACTAAACTCCCCTGAACATTTATATTCAAACTTGGATAAATCATTCAAATTAAAGTAGCAAAGGAATTGGGAGGGCATGAGACGGGAGGACCAAGATCATGACAACAGTTCAGGCCAGTACCATTCCCTTTTCCCTACAGGTTTTTTTTCCTGTATGTAGGGAATATTCTGTACCTGCAAAGACAGCTTTTCAAGCTTTTGTGCAGATTTACAGAAGGTAAATTTTATTAATTAAAGAAGTAGTTGTTTTTATTGTTGACTATGGTAGAGGTACTATCTTGGTGATAAGCCCAAATCTGCTGGCAAGCTGTGTTTCATTGATAACATATGTGATACTGCAACATAACAAATAGACAGCAGCATAAAAGTGATCCCACTGGGAAAGTAGCCTGGACACGAAGTACACATCAAAGCGAGTTTTATAAAAAGCTCTCTTGAAAGACAGAAGATCAAGTGCTTAGCACTTTGGTGATCACAGCCACCTCATCTAAGCCCAGTGGATGGAATACAGAGCTAACTGATGAAACCAGGAGCTATGAGAACCATAGCAAGACGCAATCATATGAGCTTTCAACAGAACTGCAAATGCTGTTATGTCAGTGCCTCAAAGCTCTGCTTTAAAGCTTGCAGTCAGTCTAAAAAGAGTAGATGTGAATAACCATGGACTCCTAATGCCTCTGATGTGATCTGGTTTGTTGGCCCAAACAGCGTATTTTTAGATGCAATTTCCTAAGACCACGCCCAGGACAGTGCAGTTCACCCTTCTGGACTGCACGTTATCTTCGTTATAACACAATTTCACAGAATTTGAAAAGCTGTTGAATACATGCAGAAACTATGTTCTTTAGAAGCTAATTGGGACTCTAAAAGAATCTGCAAGTATAACAGGTATCTAACAGGTGTTTTGCCTTTTATACCCTGCAATTCTGAACTTGCCAGTCAGACATTTACTGTCAAGAGCCTACCAAACATATGGCCATAACTACTCACAATAGAAAATATTCACTGTCAAACATATATACAAAAATGTATTTAAGTCCTGAGAGGCATGAAAGACAGTATAACTGGTCGTGTTTTTTTTTAAAAAAAAAAGAGAATAAACATCACATCAATCACCACCACCCCCCAATAAAAAAAAAATCTGCCCTCCCTGTTCCTGCTTCCTTGGTTTGTAACAGATAGTAATACAAAAAAAAAAACCTTTTACTTTGGTAAATTTTGGATGGAAGAGGAGACTTTGTTCCTTCTGGTAGGCAGGGCTGCCACTCTTCTCCATTCTCCTGGGTAAAAAATGGACTTGCCTCTGACAGCAAATCACAGCAGACCCACATGATGTCCAAACTGTCTCTGGCAAACACTTATTTTATCTCTAATTCTAGTTATGCTTTGGAAGTGTAAAAGTTTGAAATCTTCTCTTTTAACCAAGCAAAAAACTAAATCAGGCTCTTACTTAACTCCTGCTGCTGATACTTGCTGCAGATATGTGGCTGACTAATTCTTTACAGCAGTAACAAACCTGCTAGTTTCTCAAACAAGAGTAGAACTCTGCAACCCAAAATTTAACTGGAGTCTGGATTTCTGATATGATATGTTGGCACATATGTTAAAGAGGAGCAACACAATTTAACACAGTTCTTTCATTGCCAAAATATCGGAAAATAAAAACCCAAAAATCTGAACGGACCCAGCTATCAAACAGTGTGGTACAACCACATTTGAAGGACGTTTTTTGCTATCTAATCTGAAAGCAAAAAACCACCAGATAGCTTCTGAGTACAATCCACTGAGTTCACATTAAATACGCTCATAGAGAGATACCAGACACTGGATTTTTCAGCTTGTGGTCAGCTTGTAGTAAAGCATGTCATTAGCTTATTAGTATTTTTCTTGTTAATACTTTTCTTTAGAAATTTTTCTACAGCAATTCCAGTTACTAAAATATCTAATTTACAATGACTGGACTACATCACAAATCTGAGATTACATATAGGAGAATAAAAAATGTTAACTAATAAAAGAATAAAGTAGTTGGAATAAAAAAAATTGCTGTATCCAGCTGCGGTACACCATGCAAGCCAGGTAAAAATAAGACAGGTAAAGTAAAGGAAACTCAAAGTTTCTGTAGAGGTGCAGGGACATATCACTAGCTTGTCTAATGATGGAATTCATTTTGCATCTTCCTCTAAATCATGCGTTATTCACTTCTCTCAGAAAACTGAGGCAAGCTACAATATACTGTTAAGGTAACAATTCATATGAAAAAGAACTAAATGTAGTTTCTTAACAAGATCAGACTCTTCAGAGTAATGTAGGTTTTCTTTCAATCGCAGGTTGAGAAAAAACACGTCAATGTCCTAAATTGGAAAAATTACTGGAATACTTCAGAAAACCCTTTTGCATCAATCTAGATTTTAAAAATGTCTATAGCACTCCCCAAGAACCACATTTCTACTTGATTTCTGTATTTCCTACAGTCAATCTTCAGGCTCTGCAATAACTACGAAAAAAAGAGTTACACAAATCCCCATTCAGAAAAAGCACCTTTAACAGGAAAAACATTCGAAACTACCTTACAAGAGAATTTTACCCCTCCATACCTAAATGATTAGATCTCCTGCTGTTCAGTACAGACGACCAGAAAAAGAGGCAAATTAAAAGGAGAAAGGAAAAAGATCAAAACAAAAGAAGTCCAGTAGAGAAGTAAGGGTCAAATATCCTGGGATCCAACATAAAATCAGCAAAAAGAGTAAAAGATGATGAATGAGATGCAGCAACAAAGCCCAGATGGAAAGACAGGAGAAATCAGCATAAGAAGGTAGAGTATCCAGATTTATCATGTTGCTCTCAAAAGAAAACAAACAAAAAAGCAAAAAATTAATATGAAAACGGAAAAGAAAAAAGATGAAGAATGAAAACACACAATTGGGGTGTGTGTCAGCCTTATGATATAATCATAACAGAAAGAAACTATGTTCAGACTGGGGACTATGTTTATTTAAAGAATCTTCAACTAAAACTAAGATATTTCAGGAAACAGCCCTAATTGCTTTCTCTGAATTGACAGCAGTCCTGGTCCCAAAGTATGTTTTGGAGGATGTTAAGCAGATGTAGGAGCTCTTAATTTGCATAACACAAAGCTACCAAAATTCAGAAGCTGTTGTTACACATACAATTCTCACATCTCCTTAGAATCCAAGGTTTTAATTAACATATCACATAGTGTGATATGCGTCTTTATGGGGGGAAAAAAATCTACAATACTGCAAACTAAGAAATACTTTCCTATGATGGTACAATACTTCAAAGCAAGACCAAAACAGTTACATCTGCTGTGTCATATTCAATCTTCCTATTATGCTTCACACAAACAGAAGGGACATTCACTGCATACTGTTAAATAACATTGCAACAGAAGTCCTCCCTTTGTTCATTTATTCCTCAGTAATTCCCCTGCAAAACCGTAAAATGTTAATTTTGAAACCTTTTGCTAACTTTGTCTGCCTTATTTTTACTATCTTTTTAAGTTATATCTCTCTATCATTGGTAGGATTTTTCTCCAGAAGAACTACCCACCTTTAGAGGCATATGACTAACATAAACAATTCATGGTCAAAGCACTGGTCTAATTTTAGGCCAGTATTTTCCAGTAAAATGATACTTTCTGCCCTTACCATTATTTTATTACATGTACGTTGCATTAATTTTATTCTATGACTATGAGGTGGACTAGACACATAGAAAAAACATTATTCTTTACTGCTAGGGCCACAATCATCACTCCTCCTACAGTCTGCATTTCAACAGCCTAACAACTCTCCCACAAAATATATTCCTGCAGAAGAGTATCTTTTTCTCAAACATCCATGCAATTACAAACTGGGATTTGGACCTATAATAACTAGGTTTAAAATAATCATATGTGGAGCTCTTTAAAAAGTCTAATTTAATATAATAATAACTCATGTGGGGCATCAGACTAGCACTATCTATTGCAGTATGCAATACTCTGATAACTTTCTATGGCAAGATTATCATTGGTCTTTATCTTCTTACCTTGTCACAAGAACCAAAATGCCCCCACAAATGGAAAGTAATTTTCCATGCCTTTCACTTACACAAAAATAATTTTAGAGCATACTATGTTTTGTAAACTATTAGCACTGTAGGCACTGCTACAGTAAGTAAACCCACTACTCAGCCTTCAGTGTTACACATTTGCAAACAGAAAGTACGCTTTTACCATGTTTAAGAGGTTATAGAAGTGGTTACTCTTAAATCTATCAACTTCTGAGTATGCCTTGGGGTTTTTTTGTAAAGTGAAGATTAGTACTACAGCAATCATTGTTACTATATGAAGTTCCTCACAGAAACTTCTTCAGTTCTGTACTTTCTAGTTTTTCATTTAATTTATTTCTTAATAACCTATTCCATTCAAAATTTCCTTGCTGATATTTCTTGCGTCAACAAAATCAAAACCTGTAATTAGCCAACTACTTCCCAAACTGCAAAATTTCTCACTCTAAATAACAGGGATAAAGATATGCTAAAAGAAATTGGAACATCTTAAAGCGATCCAAATTTTTTCAGGATCACAAAGCCTTTTTACTAACTCTAACCTTACAACAGCAAAAGAAAGTTGCTACTCAAACAAAACTACTGACCTGCACAGCATTACAGACTGAACAAACTATTTCAATCAGACTGAAGTGCATAACAGAGTGATACAAAACACCTTCTTCTCATTACCTTTTTTCGTTGAACATGCATAAACCTAAGGATAGCAGGTTTTGTTTTTCCAAGAAAATATCTTCAATGACAGTGTAACACCCCTAAGTGACAATCTGCATGAGAAAATTTTACCTGGAAGATTTTCTTCTGGATCTACAGCGACTGGGAGAAGATTTAAATACCTAATCATAGATGCTAAGGTTTAATCTAGTTGACTTGAGAATTAGAAGGGGAAACTGCTTCCAGAGGCAGCATCACGGAGTTTTAGCACTAGCCAGGACTCTTCATTTATAATTTTGCTTTAATGTTTCAAAAGGTGAGAAATGATAGTAATAATTTGACCTATTGGCAGCCTTCCCATATGTATGAGAAGACTGTGATGAAAACGTAGCTAGGCTCTTCACAGTGGTGCACAGTAGGAGGGTGAAAGGCAATGGTTATATTGAAACAAGAAAGATTCTGCCTGGATAGGAGGAAACATTTTTTCACCATGAGAACAGCCAAGCAGTGGTACAGGTTGCACAGAGAGGTATGGTGTTCTTACCCTAGGACATTTTCAAGGACTAACTGGGTAAAGCCCTACAGAACTTGATGCGATCCCAAAACTGATCATGACTGGAGCAGAAGACTGAACTAGAGACCTCCTGAAGTCCCTTTCAATTTGAATTTTCTGGCAACCCTGCTACACAAAGAAATATCTTCCTGTAGCTCTTCTGAAAAGCCCCGTTCAGCAAATGGTAGCATGACTGGGGTGAATACTTCTGTTGCACAACCACTGCATGCACCTTCTTAAAATACAGGTAGGAAAAAAAAAACACCATGGCCTTCTTGTTCATGCTTTATTCTTATATCAGCGACCACTGATGGCTTCATGGTTCACTATAAATTTGACAACTTCTCTGGGTCTACCCCCAAAAACCCAATCTTTCCTTCTGTTGTCTCTGAAGCTTTCTTCTGTGCCTGCTCTGAGCTCTTCTCAGAAAATGCCCAGCTCCCATTACACAGCAGATTCACGACTTAGGTTCTTCCTAGTCTTCTTGTAACAGCGAATTCCAGCAGCTTAGCCTCAATGTGCTCTACTGCTCGTAGAAAAGAAGCCACCAGCTCAATCTCCCTGAACAGTTTTTCACCTGATGCAGTACATAGCAGCTAGAACGAGCCAAAGGGCAGCCTACCTCCCTGCTGCCTAAACACACCTTTCTTAATAGAACAAGAAATAACATAAAGCTAGCAGCTGAGCAAACAAAACAGGTGCTCTCAGTCACAGCGTCCATTGCTATTTGTGCAAATAAACTACAGGCTCTGGAGGAAGGGCACTATTTATAGCTCTATGCTCAGGTGTCTTGCTTTTGGTAGCCCACCAACAAACCCAACAAGAGTTGCCTGTTAATTTCAATATACATGCTGAACTGAGCTTTCCTCCAATTCTGAAAAACAAGTCAACTTAAGAAGCTTATATACACCTGAAATCTATGGATGTACATAAATGTGTATGTGTTCCTCTCACATCCCATTCTCCTTCACTGTGCTGATGATACTCTGCACACATTCACTTTCACCACAACAGACATTTTAAAAAGTCTCACGTGGATTTTTAAGTACATGAGATTCTTTAGCACGATGCTACAGATCTGAATTAAACTTGTATGAATGCCTTAAATATGCCTACCACCATTCTTTCATCAGAACACTATTTTTCAGTTTCAAAGCTTATTAGTGTATATTTAGACTGGGGAAAATAAAAAGGTAAATATAATTACAGGTTGATATACATACTCATAGTTTCAGAATCATTGCTTAAGGCAGAGGATTTAGTAAGAAGATACTCAAAAGGCTAAACCCCAATGATTACATGTTCAACACAAATTAGTTCAGGAATATTACTGAAAATATCTACAATAAGAGGAACTAAAACATTATACACAACTATATAAAGCTCAAATAATTAAGATAAAGAACAAGTTGTGCTTAGGTTGCTTATCCACACTGTGTTTCCACACTAGGGTTGATGATCTTTCAGATCTTCACAGAAACTATTTACACATTGTATTCAGAAGCCTACATGAAGGACGAGGACACATGTGGGTACAATCGCCCATGTAAGACAGCAAATTGTTTATACTGTGCAAGTTTCACACAGCTGTGTCCCACCACTTCTAAGCAATTACTTAAAAGAATACACCCTCGCACTTTGATTTTCAACAGAAAGTTTAAGTCAAACTCCTCAAAATAAATGCCAAACTGGTCAGGGATTGAATGCCAGTATGTTGCAAGGAAGCGATTAGAGCTTAACAATCTGCATTACCACTAAACTTGGAAATGCTGGGCTTTTGCTGGATTTTGTGTTTTGGGGTTTGGTGGCAGGGGAACAGGTAAGAGGAACAAAGTCGTTTTAAAAACAGGGGTATTAGAAAGGCAAGTCACTTATTTCAGTCTTTTTCCTAAGTGGTTAAAAGAACTATGAAGCAGTTCCACAACCCTTTTTTTATATGTACACCTGGGAAGAATACTGAATCCTGTTACTTTCCTCAGTGTTACCCTGATGTGGTTTAGACCAGATGTTTAAATGTTACAGTATGTACATTTTCTTCTCTTCTTCCAAGGCAAAAGCAAAATAAGAGGAATATTTGACTTCACTCCACAAGAGACCTATTTAATAGTTTGGCGGTTATGTAAGTAAAGGTAGCTTGGCTAAGTCAATGTTGACGACATACAGAACGACATGATCCTAATGAGTTGGAAAATATTGGCTCTCCTGAGATTCAACCAGATGCTACTGCACTGAGAAAGCTACTGTATTATTGAATTTCATTTTTATGAGGTAAAATTTATTATTCAACCATTAAGGTATCCCACATGAAATCTTGCATAAAATAGTTTTACAGTTACTTTCTGGAAAGTAGATTTTATTTTAACTTTAAGACATCATTTACATGGGGGACTCAAATGCCTATTTGATCACCTTCAATAGAGAAATGTAAGGTCTGCAAGCAATTTTCCAAAAAATACCAGATTAATGGAACCGAACTGTCAACAAAATAATGAACTACCTGAATAGGACAAGGAAAAAGTGGTAGCAAGTTCCAGTTTTCCAGAGTAAACTAAAGCCATGTGTGACTGTGTATATGCTTTCTTAGCAGGCTGAAATGGTTAGAAATCGAGTGCTTCAGGTACCTACTAACAAATAATGAAATTTACTCCATAAATAAATAAAATATAAAATTACAAAAATAAAAAGTAAACTTACTCCATAGGATTAGTTATGCTTGACCTTTGAAAAATCTTAACTGGCACCATTTTTCTAAAATTTCGGTATTTCATACACTTTTTTTTTTTGGTTAAAAAACAAACAGTATAAAGATTGCAGAAGAATTTTTCTAATCAATACATCTACTAGCAAAAATGCAGCAAGCATGATGTTTTTAAGATTCATGTTTGTTTCCACATGTACAGTGCAAAACTGTGATGCCTCACCAGCATGTGCAAGCATAAGAACTAATATATTATTTAACTGACATGTAACATACTGTTGTGCTCGTATACCAAAAGGATTATAAAACCAAAACACAACATAAATTTCCAAAGAGCTATGTGTAGGATGAATACCGCTTTTGTTCTTTTTTCTACTTTGAATGTAATGCATTTATCAATAAGTTAATAATGCCTTTTTCATAACTCATGATAAAGACCAAACAGTTGTTTGCAGCTGCTTTATTCATATATTCATTATTTTGTATTTTGTCACTCTGTATTCCCATTTATTATTTTAAATTTTCTGTTCTTGCACAACTCATATTTTAAGCAGTATTAACCTTTCTTGTACCATTTAATGGTAAAGCCTATTCATTCAAGTTGTAAGTTTTATTGTTTATATTTATGTCAAGGGAGGCATAATATTTAAATATAGCAACAATAAATGTCTAGTGTAAAAAACATATATCCTTTTGAAATACTCATTTTACCTATCTTCCACAAGTCCTGAGCTCAATCACCTAGTCACAGCACACATCTTTTTCCTGTTTTTTTTTTAAGATAAGAGACCTTACTAATATGGAAAACAAATACAAATTTTGAGTAGTACAGGCACTTAATTCTTAAATTCCACCAGAAACCAAACACACACAACTTGCTTTGCAAACTTCATAACTTATTTTTTTCAGACAGCTTGCTTTTAGACAAGTTAATCGAAAGAGCAACTCTTGTACTATCTGATTTACGGCAGTAAGTCTAATAACCAACAAACCATGAAATGCTTGTGGAAAGTGTTTTTCTCCTAGTAGAAAAAGATTTCTGGAAGGCAGGGGGGGACGGTAGGTGGGGGACATACGAGTGTTCATCTACAAGCAACTTCCCCCCTCCTGGAATTCTATTAATCTATTCCCAACATGAACTTGTACAGGAAAGAGCTTGAGAGTTTGTCCTGAATCCCTGCACCGCCTTCAGCCTAAATTAATTCTGAATGAATTCTGGAACAGAAAAACATTTCTCCTCCAGATGAAACCATAGGCCAGAACCCCAGATACAAGCCATAAATTCTGTTCCTATGTTTGTGGAAATACACAGTGCAGAGCTCCCTTTGTAAACTACTTGCAGAGAAAGTCTTTCAGCGCTAACCCAGCCAACAGGTTCCCAAAGAGGCCTTCGGACCTTCTGAGAGTCTCCACAGCACGTTGAAGTGTTCTTCTCTGATGTTCTCTCTTCCTCCTGCAAGTCAAGTATCCGTGCTTCTCTTGCTATTAGATTTTGGCTTTCCTAAATTTACTGCTTTTCTACTTTAACTTTTTCTACTTGCTTCTTCCTTGATTTGCCTTCCCCTGCAGCTCTTTTCCTTTTTACTAGCTGATCCTCTCTCTCCCTTTTTCTTTCCACTTTTATTTTCTTTTTCCCACCCTAATTCATCTGTTCTTCTCTCTCTCCACGGTATCTTAGCCCATATTGGAAGCACAGTTTCAGTGATGCGGTTCTAGAACTGGAAGAGATGGCTGTGTTGGAAAAAGCATCAAACTAGAGACCATAATTCCCACTAAAAAAAAATTATGCTGAGAGGATACAAAAGCCTTGTGGTACCACTTTTGAGTTCAGATAATACTGAATCATTATGGAGACACTTTGCTCACTCAAAAAAGCACCTAGCACAAAGCCTTAATAAAGACATAAGGAGTTCAGCAACAGCATTTTCAGTCCAATAACTCTCTTCAATCACCACACAAAAAGTGGTAATGCAGACATAGGCAGCTGAGGAAGTCTGAAAATGTCAAAGTAGAAAATATTTTGGGTGACAGTACACAGTTTATGATTCTTGTTTACAGCAGAATAAAAGCAATGAACTTCAAGACAGGACAAGGAGAAGGACGGACGGGGAGAAGGAAAATAGAAACGCCAAGAAAGCTGAAAACCCAAGCTTCCTGTAAAGTTACAGTCAGGTGTGTGTGGTTTTTTAG
Source organism: Apaloderma vittatum (assembly GCF_000703405.1). NCBI lineage: Eukaryota > Metazoa > Chordata > Aves > Trogoniformes > Trogonidae > Apaloderma > Apaloderma vittatum. The sequence continues at coordinate 42,559 of NW_009702963.1, read as the reverse complement.
AAGCTTGCACACATACATGTTACTTGTAAAGTACATGGAAGCTGACATTAACTACAAGGATGATTTTCAATAAGGCACGATACTAAATTTTATACAAAGGTATTCCAACAACAGGTAGTAGACTTAGAAATCAACCAAGCCAAAAATTAGGACAAAAGGGTAGACTGCAGTCATTTCATGGACTTGAACACAACACAGTCCACATCTAGCTAATGTGAACTACAACTAAAGAAGTATAAAATTTACCAGGTCAAGTGTTAAGTCACAAACAGGAGATCAAAACAAGTGTTCTGTACCATTCATTTACATTACTATAAGTACTTAAAATGAGTCCTTTAGATTTCTATTATGTGGACACTTTGTTAGCACGGCTGTATCACAGTTCATTGAACTGAAGGACTGGAAGATGTTACATGCTGGAACAGGTTATTTTGGAACTGTGCAAGCCCTATGACCCTGTGAAATGATCAAGTGACTGTATTTTCACATTTCTCTAGGTGTGAATTGTAAAGCTGCTACCTTCAGAAGTAAGAATACTTGAAAATAAAACCACACAATGTCATCCTTGGGTGAACCACACAGAATCAAGGAATAAAGAGAATCAGCAGATTTGGGGATAGAAAGAAAAACTAAGCTCTTGAAGTTATTTCAAGGGTTACACATCCAAAAATACAACAGCTCTTCAGCATCTTCAGATCAATACAGGACTGAAAAAGGAAAACAAGACTGAGAAAAACAGGACTGAAAGACTTCCAGTGGTAGTTTAATCTTCGATTTTGCTTCGAGTCATGATTTACTACATATGAATCACTCTTCTAACATATTCTCAAGCCTGGTAACAATGGGAGATTCCAAAAAATCTCAATTCTTGTTGCTATGTTACTTACAACAGATAAACAATAATGGGTCTAAACAATAGTGGGTCTGAATAATTCTAGCCTGCATAGAAATACAACGAAAAAAATATTTTCTTCTTCTGAATAACCTTTATGCATTTGAAGATTGCAGATGCCTCCCATAAACTCATCAAAATCCCCAGTTTAGTCCAAAAATCTGTGAGTGTTTTATAGAACATAACTAACTTCATTATTTATATCATCATCACTGTAACTTGCATATCTTCAGCAGTTTCACAACAGCTCAGTAACACTTATTTATGAAACCAGACGAGAAACATCTGCGGCCCTTCAAAAAAAAATATCACTGTATGCCATTGATTAATAAAGCCCTTAATAATCCAGCTTCACCTCTGAATGATCTTAAGTTAAAACACTGCACCATATAAGGTAGCAAGGGTGGATGTTTCAAATGAAGGAAGCATGGAAAAATTATCCTGTATGGGAAAATTAAATGCATCCAGAAATTGGTGCCAAGGAGTGAAGCTTGGTGGCTTAGCTTACATCCTGGATTTTAAGCATAAGCTATAAATACCCATATACACACAAAAAATATTCTGTCTGTTAACTACTACAAGTAAAAATAAGGATTTAAAGGATACAGTTGTGCGCGCATTCACTAACAGCGCCCTGTACCATAATAAATACTTAAACAAGAATATCACATATTTACCTGAAGTTTGGAAAACCTCATTCAGTAAAGCTTCATTTACCACCACCGAACTGACATTTCCAGCAGGATGACACCAGCTCTGATAAATAGTCTGAAGCAGAAGGGTTTGAGCTCTAGTTGCTTGAAGTGTCAAATTAGGAAGCTCAAATATGCATTCTGTTAGTGGGACATGAGTTCGCTTGGTCCTGTTTAAAATATTGAGATGGGAAAAAAAAAAAATCATTACTTTGGTGCATAAAAAAAATAATTTTTAAACTTAGTCATGGAATAACAGACCATAAGCAGTTAATTTGTTATGTTGGAGCTGTGTGCCTGTTAAATTTCTTCTTGTAAGAGCTGATTCTACTTAAACTGAAATTCACCCTATATAAGGCTTCTCTTGCATCACTTAACTTTACATCTCCCTCCAAAACCTACCAGGAAAAATCATATATTTTTATCTAATTATCTCTTGGTTTTAAAATACATAACAAAAGCAACTCCAAGTGCTCTCACAAAAATAAGAGCTACTCAGAACTGCAGTTATTAAAAATACAAAAGAAATCTGTTCAAAACTTTAATTTTCCGAAAAATTTTCATTTAAAAGCTTACAGGAAATCACTAAATGAGATATGTGCAGTGGGTCAAAAAAAGAAACACACAAACAATAATATACACACAACAAAATACAGAGTCCCACATTCCATATTTTTCCTCATACATATACATATATTTGGCTGACATTGAGCTCTTTAAAGTGATTCTAATAATTTTTAATACCTTTTACCTTACCATTGAGAAGGAGGCATAGATAAGGACAGGCATTGGGAGGGTAGTGCGAGGTAAAGGACATTTCGTTTGGAAGTCAACTCTGTGACAATATAGTGCGCTATCAACAAGCAGGCTCTACCACAACTATAGTGAAGTCAGTAAGTCATTTTGTCTTCCTAATATACACATTATTACTAATAATTAAGCAACAGATTGATTTGCTACATTCAACAAAAACTGGAAAGGTTCTTTAATATTCCCATTTTGAAGCCTTTTCCTGCAACAGACGTAAAACATCATTATTCTTTCCCTCATCACCTCCTGTTCCATCGCTGAAATGTGCTTTTTTGTCCCACTTCACATTATTTTCTCTAATATCCCCAATCACTGATGCAGAGACTAGTTCATTTCCATTTTGAAAATTTCCTCTCTTAGAAGAATTTAGGTACAAGCCCAAAGCCACATGAAAATTAAGAATATTAGGTTAAGGTTAACGTTCCATTGGGAATCAGAATCAGAAGCTGCTCACATAATCCCTTAGCCTAGGAAAAAAGGCTCCTTTATCAAAATGTTCGAGGGATTGAAAATGTAAAGACTATTCCTTTGCGGACACTTAACGGCTCTTGAGATCAGCAAAATTGAAACCTTCCAAGTAACTGTTACAAGCAGTCACAACACATTGCATTTCCTATCTGGCTCCACAAGAAAACACTCACAGCCATATGAGCAAACATACAGGAGATCACACTAGCAGTAAAGACTCTGTAGGAGGCTCCATGAATTCAGAAATAGGTCATTCCTGATGCTCAAACTCTTTAAAATCTGTAGCAGCATGAAGTGACACAGTAGGAAGTAGACTTCCTTGCATATTCTGCACCTGATTGGGAGAGTGGCCCTTCACCTGGAAAACTGTGGCGAATGCAGCCCAGCATTTCTCAAAGCCATGATCATTATCATCTAGATGAAGAAGCAGAATAGCACAATATTCTGCTGCTAGCACTTTTGGCCCATAAGCTGCAGATAAGGCCTGCATGACAGATGAAACATAGTTTGGAAACAGGCATTCTGAACATCAGGAGACTTGTATCAACTACCATGTTGCGGCAGGGGTACACCCAAAGGTAAATGTGTCGTGGGTTAGGGCTAGGCCGGCCTCTAACACGGACAGACGCTCTCTAACCCCCTCTTCTGCGCCCCTAAATGGGAAGGAAAAGGGAATGAAGCAGAGAGACTTTCGGGTTAGAGAAGAAAACAAACTACTACAGCTTTAATGAAACAATAATAATAGAAAATAATAGTGGAATGATAAAAAGTAAAGAACTATATACAACTATAGATAATAGCCCGGTATCAAACCCGACTCCCTCCCCCAAATAGCAATCACCACTGATGCTGCAGAGCAGGAGGCACTGGGAAAAACCTAGGCTCAGCGGCGGCAGCGGGGAGATGGATACAGGGAGCTGGATTTGGGAACTCAGGATCCGGATCAAAAGCAGGAGGTCAGATGGAGTCCTCTCTGGACGCCGGCCATTGCAGGAGAGGGCAAAGAAGAAGGGAAACTCTCCTGATCACTCAATTTATACTAAATATGATGCATATGGGATGGAATACTCTCGTTGGTCACCTGTCCTGTCTATTACCCCCCGGACATGCAACCTTCTACTTCCTCGTGACCCCCCTCTACTACCCGGCACCCCCAGCGTGGCACACAAGAGCCAGCAGTGGCCTTGGTCACTGTAGGAATAAGTACAAGCAAGAGCCTGTCTGCATACCAGTCCCAGGCAGTGACTGTAAACATCAGGTGTTATCACTGCTAGGAGCAGGCACTGTCTACGAAAACATGCTGCTAACTTCAGAAAGTGCAGCCTTTTAGAAGAAACTAAAACTGAAAAGTAAAAATCACTAAATAGGACTGGGTTTTAGCTAAACCCAGGACAAAATGTCATCCCTCTAAATTTATACTTTCACATATAAGTATTCACCTCATGTCACAAACAGATCTCCTCCCTCAGTTCCTTGTCAATACTAGGAAACAGTTAATCAAACCATTTTCTCTGGAATTAATCTCATGAAGTGTTAGATACCTACAGTATAAATGGGCATATCCAAGATGGCTGTGTAGACCCTTTTAAGCTAAAAGAAAACAGAACTTATGTAAGTAACAGAGATCCATTCATTCTAGATCTGAGGATTAAATGAACTGTTTTACGCAGGTCACTTTCTGCCCTAAAAAGGGAGTTTACAATAATGAATTATCTCAGCTGTGGATGTCTACACCATAGATCATAGTTTGATAGGTCAAGCCCATCCACAAAAGCCGATTCCATTGCTCCTCACTAAAAATAAAAACAAGGGAATAAAAGAAAAACCTGATTCCTATGAAAGATTCTCAGAAAACGGATATAAATACAGAGAGAGGACAAAGAACAAACAAAAATAGATGTTGTAGCCTTCTGTAATAGTAATCAGTAGTCTTTAAACCAAGGTTTTTCTACCTCAAAGCTTGGCGTCAGGATTATCCGTCTCAAAAACGTTGAGGAGGGGGAGGAAAGCAGCAACAAGACTGCCCCTGAGCTGCAACTCATTTGAAGCTAATGACACAACCACACTGCCAACTTCAAATGCCATTTGCAGAAAAAACAGCCAGGACGAAAAAATTTCATGATTATACGGGAAAAAACTCAGCCTTGTGTCTCGTAGTAGAAACTTCCTTCAGAATGAAGGAAACTAACAGTCCTTGAAGTTTGGATCTATTGTATTTTGGATTGGTACAGCCTCTGTTGCTAGGAAAATCAAAACTCCTTAGAGGTCTTTTCAGAAGAAATCTTGTATTAGCCTTGTGCATTTGGTTTTTTTATAGCAACCACTGACATCAAACAGTGAGTTAGAACAAGAAAAATCACATTTGTCTGTTTGGGGGGAAGTAAGACCCTCCTACCTGTCCCTTCTGCTGACAGCCAAGTAAGGATCTTTCTAGAGCACAGGAGCAGACCATATGCCAACCTCACTGCTCTATTAACTGCAGCAGAGTGGGTCAGCAAAGGGGTACAAAATATCTGTACAAAGCTCCTGAAGCTCTTCCTGTCTCTCAGTTTGAAGTTCAAACAGATCACACACCTTTCCTGAAAGTGTTCTTCTCCCAAAAAGTACAAATACCACATGTGGTAATCTGACAAAAGAATGCATCCCAGCACATTTGAACTCTGTTGGTGCAAGAAAGTTATTTAAAAAAAAAAAAAAAACAAACAACAAACATTTCTGTCTACACTTCAAAACATAAGCTAGTTAGAAAATTAGAACTACTTTAAAGAGAGATAACAAAAAAGCTAAAAATAATGCCAGTATTAAGTTAGACAAATATGGAAAGATGCTGCCTCATTGAAAAAAAAAAATTATATATATTTAACTCAGATAGAGATCCAAAAGGAACTAACAGCCTGGAACATACCACAGAACGTGCAGGAGAATACACATGAAGATCACTCTCTCGTGGACACAATTAGATCACACATATCCCTCATTTCACCTCCTCAGATACATACATGTAACTATACGTATATCCATACAGTCACTAGAAGAAAAAGCTCTGGGTTCCACAAAAAGCGTCGGTGGAGACTGCAACACCGTCATCTTTTATAATGCTAGTTCCAAGTTAGAATTAGAATTTGCCCTTGTAGAATCTCCTAGAGTGTAATTCTAAGCTCTGCAATTTACCAATTTAAACAGAAAAGGGGTTCCTAAGTAAAGGTAATTCTGTACTTAGGAAAAATCACCCCTGGGAAACAAAATGCTATAGCCATAGTAAATAAATTATTTATTTTAAAACTCATGATTATACAGAAAGCACAAACAACTTAGTTTCATGTGGAATTGAAGTTGGAAAATGAGAAAGGCATGTTAGCAAAGCTTTTGCAGGTATTACATGGAAAGGAATGTAATGCACAGTGCTATGAATCAGAGTGTTTCCTAGTAGTCCTTTTATTCAAGCCAGGTATTGTGATCTTTTATTATTTATCTCACTGCAAAAGTGCACTGTAACATTCTTCCATTCTGTCCTCTTTCCACTTGTTATCCTTTCAGATAACTTATATTTTATACTTTCTATTTTGGAGTATCGTTTTGCTGGATTAAATCTAATTATTTCAGAAAAAAAGCATCTGAATATTACAGAAGATAGGTTCCCGAATGTAAAATTGAGAAGAAAGAAAGAAGGTAGAAAATTTTCAGCCAAATTTAAGATGAACACGACGGCAAGAACATCTAAAATTTATATAACACATTTGTATTAACAAATTAATGTATTTTAGGGTGGTCTGTGAA
>NW_009702963.1:27715-35889 GCF_000703405.1 Apaloderma vittatum | reverse complement strand
AGAGCGGTGACAATTACAGCATACAATATGACAGTGGAAAATATTTTCCTTTACAAGTTTGACTATTTTTATATATATATATTACAGCTACTGTACCCAAGTACGCTAAATTTAAAACTCATGTTTCACATAAAGTAGTCTCTTTATAGGTAATAGCAGTGTACAATTTTTTAAAAAAATATGCAAATTCTGCTCTTATTGTACTTTAAAAATCCCATAGGAATAAAGCCTACTGGTCATTTTAAGATAAATTTGGAGGAATGGGAAGTTGAAGAAAATAAATTCGTTTTTATAGAAACAAAATCAAGGTAGGGGGGAAGTATTGTGCCATGTGTGCAGCAAATGTTGCTTAAAGGAAATTTTAACTAGATCTGGCTAGTGATGAAAGCACATTTATAATTCAGGATTTATTATAATAGTTTTGAAACACAAATAATGCATTTAAAAGAACTTAAAATACAAGTCTGCTACCAAACTGCACCTGTTAATACACAAAATCCATCATTAATATGGAACTGAGCTATATATAACCAAGTTTTATGACCCAAGAGATATATTCAAGCAATAAGTGAAAATACAAGTACAAATAATTTTTTCAGTAAACCAAGTCAGATCCATGTTTCTACATTGTATCATTAAATTCATATTAAGCAACTGAATGTGACTTCATATCAAAACTCATCACCATATTTAAACGGTTATGGCACATAGCTGGAGTTTAAAATCACTCTTAAATGGCACTTTAAAACTCTAATAATAGAAATAATTATTCCTCAGATCTTCACACTCAAGAGTTAAGATGCAGTTCTGAACATATGTTCATTTAACTGAACAGGTTAAAAACCCACCAATTCAAACACACTTCTCTAGGGGAAAATAAATCCTAATGTAACTAGCAGGACAGGCTACTCATTAAAGCTGAACTTGGACAAGCTCCAGAATAAATTTAAGGAAATATGAACAAGCAAGTCTTGCTGTGTAGTGGCATGGAGTGAAAATGAATCTGTCCTAATTAAATGATTTTTAAATATGCTTTGGTTGTACCCAGTTTGCTGACAAACTGTAATACAGACTTGCTGAAATACTTGGATAAATCTGGCATACCATTAAAGAAAATCATTTTCTTCACTGTTTTTGAATGAAAACAGGAATTGGTCCTTATTACAGGTCGTACATAGGCACTGATATAAGCAACTCACAGAAGTTCACAGGCCTGCTACGAAATATTTTCGGTTTGTAGACTTTAGGAACAGCAACTCATTCTTTCAAAATCAACACCTCAGAGTGACTGAAAGAACATAGTGGTGAACAGCTGGGTCCAGAGGTTTATACAGAGTCCCCAACTGCAAAGCTGGAACCTGCAAAATGTTTCCAAAAATTTAATTTTTGTTATTACTCATATCCTGTACAGTAAAATACTATTAGTTCATTTTTTCCAAAATAACAAAACCAGTAACCTGCTACTAAAACCAGCAACCGTGCCTTAGAAAACCTGAATGTAATTTAGATGCCCAAATAATTTCAGTCAGCCATTTGTACACCTTTCCTCTTAGGCAAACAGAAAACGTATGCTGGTTTTATTTGACATGAACAAAGCCTTCACCTATACACCAAAAACAAATGCATATTTCTACTTAATCTGATCTTTCATATCAACTTAAAGAAAATGACAGTTTCCATACTTTTTCTTAACACGTAAGCAACTATTGGGCAAGGGAAACAACTAACAGCTACTTAATAATAAAGGGAGCATGCAGGAAGAAGAAGAAAGTAAAATGAAGTTAACCTTAGTCTTAGAATTGTAAGTAAGACTAAGTTACTACTACTCCCAAAAAAGACCAGTCACATCACACGTTCACTAACACAATTTTTAGGCTTCAGAGAGCAACATACAATTAACTTGGTCCTCCAGCACAAATTAAGTATTATAAAAAACCAAACAAACCTGCTTTGGAACACTTAATTCCAAAAACATCTCCAAGACTGATGTCTTCAGAACCTCTTCTGCTCTTCTACAGACTTCACTAAAGGCTGTCTGACATATGTCACCTCTTACACAGGTGAATTTTGAGCAGCTGCAGCTGCCTTTATTTCTCATTTCTAGGAAACACTGCTAGTCATACAATTTATTACAAGGGAGAAGACAATGAATAAGATACTTCAGCTTTTTCTTGTTTTCAATGAATAATAAAAAATAACTTTTTCTTTATGAAAATTTTAGATATGGACTTAGAAGAGAACGATTATTCCAAAACACACTTCTGCATATTCATCTTTTAATGTTCTGTGATTGAAGCTGTCAGTGATGAACAATGTTTGCAAAGTGTTAGTTCATATGTAAACTCCAGAAAAAACACAGGTTTCCTTGAAATAATTGTGAAAACAAAAACACCAAGTACAAGCTTCGATTGGTCTTAGTAAATGAACAGATATTATACATTCTCTATTCTCAGTACAATATGTGTTTGAACAGAACAATAGTTTCATATAGCAAAGTAAAAATAAATACATTATTACAATAACAAAAATTATTAATAGATCCAAATATCTATAAAGGAAGAAACCTTTAAAAAAAACAAACCTTTAAAGCAAAGACTGCAAGACTTTGGACATACATGCTAGGAGCTCTAAACTTGGCTTGTTTTTAAAATTATTTATTTTGTTTTGTTACATCTGGATATTCAAAGTTACAATCAGTAGATTTAAAATGATGCAGATAATATTGGTTTGTGAAGCAACAAATGAGAAGCAGTGACCTCAGTGGGATGGTTTTTGTAACTTTATCTACTCTGAGACACCAAGAGAAAACAGTCAAAGGCTGGAAGTAAAAATAAAAGACCTGGAATGTGAGGGTAGGAAAATCTTAAGTCCCCTCGTCTTGAATCCCACTAAGCATCAGATGAGTCTTCCACTTACTGGATTAAAAGATTCATAAAGAAGGCAAGAAAGAAGTCTACCCCCACCTTCCAGTTAAGTCATTGCCTACGTGCTTCAAAATGCAACAGACCAAGCTGGTAATTTGTGATACCAACAAGGGATAACTCCTGCATTAGGGAAACATTTCAGATGTTTAGATCAAATTCAGCTCACTGGCTTTGGGAAAGCTCATCAATGGGACACATGATAGGAATCTGAACTCCAACTTGAATGTGGAGCTAAGTCACTAATAGGTATTTCTTTCTTGGAAAAAAAGCTTTTTTCTAATCACTACTTAATAACTGTTTCCAGAAAGAATCATTGAGGTGATACGGATAATCCATAAGAGTAAAATTCCAGGTTCTCAGCTCTGATATTATAAAACAAGCCTTTAAAATGTCCTTAATACATGTGGTTAGCTTTCTCACTGAATCTTGGGCATAAAATTGAATCTTTGAAGAATGGCATCTTCAAACTCCACAAGGTGTGTCAGGGGAAAGTCAGAACACATGGGATAAGAAACTCTCCATTGTCTCCCCTCCCTGTCGTGGGGACAATTGAAGGGATATGAAAGACAGCTGCATTATGTCCAAATATAACGACTGTGAGAAAAACTCATTACTCATTACAGTGGCCAAAGATCAAAACATATTAAAAACAAAAAAACAGACTGAAAACTGGAAAGAAGGAAGCACTTTCTATAGGGAACCACTGGCTTGATGAAAGTACTACAGACAGAATGATACCAGAAGTAGAGCACTTTTACATCTACTACTTGAGTTGAGCGCTGTATCTTCTCAGGAGAACTCAGAAAAACAGAAATACCTAAATAAATGCAACTACATTATCATTTACCTCCTGAGGAAGGGGGAGGAGGGGCAAGGGCATTGGCATTGCATTCATTGGAAGGCACTGCCTTCTAATAACTCAAAGGAACCTACAGGAAGGCTGGAGAGCGACTTTTACAAGAGTGTCCAGCAATAGGACAATGGGAAATGGATTTAAACTGAAGGAGAATAGGTTTAGATTGGATCTTAGGAAGGAATTCATCAGTAGAAGGGTGGCAAGACTCTGGAATAGATTGCCCAGAGAGGTTGTGGATGCCCCTGTTTCTGGGGATGTTCAAGACCAGGTTGGATGAGGCCTTGAGCAACCTGGTCTAGTCAAGGGCAACCCTGCCCATGGCAGGGGGGTTGGATTAGATGATCTCTAAGGTCCTTTCCAATCTTAGCCATTCTATGAGTCTATGAATCAGCTGAAACTTGGAAATGCCGTAACTAAACAGCAGCAGATGATGAAGACCACAAAAACAATGAGAAGTAAGCAGGTAAAAGTTGCTAGTGCCCATAAACCTCCACATAGTCAAGATCCATCTTTATTAATACAAAGCAAGCATTTAATTTTCCTGTAGCTTTGGTAAATCCAGTATCATTGCTTCAGTAACCACAGTGTAATCCAATGTCAATAGCCACAGGGGTGGAACAGGGCTTGAAGAACTGCCTTCCCACAGAGCACCCTACTTTACTACTGGCCAGAGAAACCACCTCATCCTCTCCTTTCTCATCTCCACCTTCCCCCTTCACACGCTCCCAGGAGCAGTGGCAACAGCCCTTAAATCAGTCCTCTAAATCTGCCACACAGAGCCATTTGGTTACCATTAGCAGGTAAAACAGGGAGCCAGGAGGGCTCAGAAACACGCTGGTGCTCAGGGAAATGCCCTGAGAAACGCAGCCATCTGCTGAACACCACACCACAGAACAGGGACAGGACACAAAGGCTGCTGCCACTCGGCAAAGAGATCCATGCTTAACCCAATGTTATTAAGGGAGCAAGTTATGACTGTGGCAGCCCAATTATTATCTTCTACTAAATACTTTCGCATACTACTTGTTTTGTTTCACAAACAAATGAAATGTTTTGTGGAACAAAAAAAGCATTTACAGTGAGAGAAAAAAGGTTGTTTGAAATTCTGGCTTTTTTTTTCTAGCTAGTCCATAAGGGTCAGGGAGGTAAGAAGGTGCATTTCTGCATCAGCTAAAACAAAATAAATATTTGAACTAAAATAGTGCACTGAATGGAAATATCATAGAGAGAAGACTAAAAGAAACAAAGCCATATTTCCATATTTGCAGGCAACTACTGAATTTCATTTACATCCAGAAAGGTAAATTAAAGCATCTAACTTCACTCTTCCTTGCCTGGAAGTGTCCGAAAAGCTAATTCTAGTATCCTTTAAGACAGAAGTTACAGCATCAAAAGGAAGTGGCTGGGAGGGGGGGAAGAGTGTTTTGCTTTTCCCCATTATCAGAAAAGCCTTTAATAGAGCAAAGGATGGATCAAGGGTTTCATCAACAGCAAAGACATGAATGGACAATGAACACTAATGATTCGCAGGTATACACTTCACAGAAGCCAAAAGAGTATAAAGGTTGTTAAAATTAGTATATTGTGGTCTCATTAATTAGCAACTTCAAAAGATTTTTTAAAGGTTACCAGAAGCTATTTAAAGTAAAACATTAAATCACAGTAAATACATAATACTTTTTACTTCAAAGGCTACAATTATGGTTAAATCTAAATTTACTGTCTTAAGCACTGACTTCGGAATTGACTTTGAACCATTCTTTCCTCAAAAATAATACAAATGTAGAATCAGGTTCTATGGGTATTGGTTTTGTTGTGTTCAGTTTTGGTCTATTCACTGTGAGTCTCATCAAGTCTATTTCATGAAAAACAAGCGAATCTTCAAGACCATCAGTTATCACATAGACACAGACAGAAGAGAAGATACCATCCATAAAATACAAGGTCAGAAAAACATTTTCTTGGTGAAATATATTTACAGGGCTAAAACTAATATGTATGCAAAAGAAGCTAGAGTATAACAAATACATATACTTTCGGAGCAAGACACAGTCACTGACAGAATTATAACATTGTTTCCATTTTCCTTCTTAAAAAAATGAAAAATGCAAAAATCAGATTCTTAAGTCTGTCATTCTGCACATATATACATAATTCTTGACTATCAAAGGAATATTCTAGTCAGGCTTACCACATATTTCTTTCTATTCCATTGTTGATTTTGCAATCTGTCAGTAAACTCAAAAGAAAAGTTAATCATCAAAAAAAACTAATGAAAATTTATTTTACAATCCTGTATGCTTTTGTTGAAAAAGCATAAATTTTTTAAAGGATAAAAAAATTTCATTTATTGAAAAATGAATCCACAATTCTTGCATTAGTGCCTTAACTGACATAATCTTTTCCATTGCTTGCACCAAAATCAGAAACCCCTGCAATAGGTATAACTGATTTCCAAAACCATTCTGATAAACAGTAAACTCTAAGAACAAAGTCTCTTACAGGGCCTCATCCCACATGAACCTGACTTCAGCTCTCATTATTCCTTTTTTGTTCAAATCACCTTCTGACATTCTCATCCTAGAAATGTCAGAACAAGGAGCTGGTATCCTTTGCAAGATTAAAACCTATTAAAAACTAGACAATGCCTACTGAACATACAGACCCAATGGAGATCTAAATATTACCATGTGTTCAATATCTGTTCCTCAGGAGGTACAATTGAAAGGTTACTTGAACTTATTTTAAAAGGCTTTGCTAAAGAAATAATAAGAAAAAATAACACAAAACTATAAACAACTACGATAAAAGAGTTTGAGGAAAAACAGTGAGGATGTTTCATTGGGTATGAACAATACACAAACATTCAGCCTAGGACCAATGAGAAGGACTCTTTCCATAGAAAAGAAAAAGTATATCTGGGTCCCAGAGAAAATAAACATGAGGAGAACCAACAAATGCCACTGGAAATAGGACAGTATGCTTCTTCTACCTGGAGATGAACATACATGCAGTAAAGCTGCTACAGTATTATGGACTGCTGCACAGGTGAACAGGCACATAAGGCTTTATATTTGGTTTACTTGTTGCTCTAAGTGAAAGTAAAAATACCACTTTTAAAAATAAAGTAGTTTTATTTACCATTTATCATGGCTATCAAATTTCACCAAGTGTCACATTAACATGCTTGTAAAAATAGGTGCATAATTTAAGACTATAGAGTTTCTGGCACCTCATTCCAGGTGGAAATGACGCCTACCACTTGAGAGTGAAGCTCTGGAGACTCAAAGAAGGATATGCTACAGCTTGTCCAGCAACATAACAGTGCTCCATAAGCATAATAAAGGTAACCACAGAAAGATAATCAGCAATTCTATACAGCTTATTCAACAAGTACATAGCTGGTTCAATAAGCCTTTAAACAGCTTTGGTGAAGGATTATTTGGCACACGAGGTGAATAATACAATTTCAGAAACATAATTATATAGGGAACTATACTAGAATCATGAAAGAAAATGTAATTTTTTCTTCAAGTTACTGCATTTAACAACGACAAATTTTTAGAACAGTGCTTTCAATCTTATCAACTCCCATGGCATTTTCTTAAAAAGAATATGCAAACAAAAAAGTGAGAGGTGAGAGAGTAACTGCAACACTGAAGTACGCTTCTTCAAAATCCTATGTAATAACCAATATTTGAATGGGGCTGGCTAGTAGGACGACATCACAGTTGACCTCCACATCATTCAGTTTTAGGGTGCAAGTCTCAACCAGGTTATGCCCTTATTTGCCACCTAAAGGAAGCCCAGTGCAGGCTCCAGCAATGGTCTGTGCCTTTGCATTACTGGATTTGTGCCCCGTCAGCCTCAGGCCACAGCACCTGACACTTGCTGAAGGGACCAAGCACGCCAGAAGCTGTGCCCAGTTGGAAGCCTGACCATGCCTTTTCTCCTCCTTTTGAGGCTGGAAGGCAAAGCTACAAGTGGGCACATGGACATGAACTGAGCCACAAGAAGCCACCAGGCCTCAGGGCCACAGATCAGTTTCCAGACTGTTTTATTTAGTAGTACAGATGCCAGCTCAGAGATTGAACTACTATTCTTTGCAACAAAGATGCTGAAGGGAGTGGAACATCTCCCTTATGAGGAAAGGCTGAAGGAGCTGGGTCTCTTTAGCTTGGAGAAGAGGAGCCTGAGGGGTGACCTCATCAATGTTTATAAATATGTAAAGGGGGAGTGTCAGGAGGATGGAGCCAGGCTCTTTTCAGTGATGTCCAGTGACAGGACAAGGGGCAATGGGTACAAGCTGGAACATAGGAGATTCCACAAAAACATTACAAAAAACTTTTTCACTGTGAGGTTGACAGAGCCCTGGCACAGGCTGCCCAGGGAGG
>NW_009702963.1:0-27701 GCF_000703405.1 Apaloderma vittatum | reverse complement strand
AACCCCGCCTGGACACGTTCCTGTGTGACCTACTGTAGGTGATCCTGCTCTGGCGGGGGGGCTGAACTAGATGATCTTTTGAGGTCCTTTCCAATCCCTGACATTCTGTGATTCTGTGACTTAGACATACACTTAAATGGCAGCAGAGGGAAACAGAAAGGGCACCAAATTGCAGGGAAGATTCTGAAGGAATAAAAGGCAAATGCTATGTGTGAAAAACTGACACCAGTGGATCTTTCAGAGCTTACATGGGTAAAAGCCTCATAATTGTGTGTATCACTGAAAATTCTAACCAGATTATTTTCTACAGATAGTGGTAACATTAACTAAGAGAAACACAAGTTCCAAGTACAGTCAATACAAAAGGAATTTAAATCAGGAATTCATATTTTCTTTAGTATTTATGCTCCATAACAATACTCCAGCTTTAAAACACTAAGTTTTCCATACCTTTCACCAGTCTCAAGTAAAGCAAAACATGGTTTTAAGCCTGAATATAGTATTTGTTTCTAGTACAAATGCCAGCAAATACTGATGGCAAGTTACAATAACCAGGATAAAGTATTCACCATGTGCAATCACTTTCCCCAGAGAGATATTACTTAATAGGCTTATTTACTTTCACTGAAGAACCCTGACAATTAATTAGTCTAAATAACTACACTGGAAACATTACGGATAACCAGCCTCTACTGTCAACTCTGCTGAATTTCTGCCTCATGGACAATGCTAAAAAATACAACTGCTTCCAATTTACATTGATTAAAACTGCACTTTTAACAGATTTGCTGAATGCTGCCTGCCACATCTGCTGAGAAGCAGTAAGATTAGATCTGGAATTGATTCATTTAAAAATAATTAAATTAGATGTTTCCAAAGGAAACTAATTTGTAGTCACACTAATCAAGCTGCAAGTCATGTACTCAGAATGCAAAACCCCTCCTGGACACAGGGCTCTTCTTCCTTCCAGAAGAGCACAGCTGAAAAGTGCCCCAAAATGTTTATGGTGAAACTTCATACGTTAATATCACTGCAGATCAGAAAACATTCTACACAAGTTCCTTAAGCATCTTCTTTCTTATACGCAAGCATGGCCTACTTCAGCTTTCATAATGAAAAATATATAATGAAATTATGTTTAACCACAGTACCAATGAAAAATCATTCTCCTGATAAAACTGTTAAATCATCCTAAATTACTGTTTACAATTTGCTGTGATGTATTTTCATACCTACTCCTCAAACAAAGATGCACAGTAAAACAACTTCTGAAAGTCTTAAATTCACTGCTAACAAACGCACACCAAAACTAGCTACCAGTAAATTTTAAAAAAGATCCGATTTAGTATTATGCTCTCTGATGCATTTCTTAGCCAATGGCAGAGAAACACAATGCAGCATGCTCCCTATTCACATCTGAGGCAACTCTACCTCTGCAGAACGCAAGAGAACGACTGTGTACGTCTGCTTTTGCACAATCCACATCACTGGCATGTCCCAACACTTCAAACACATTTTAACACATGCTAGCTGTAACTCACATGATGCTGACATGACTGAAACTCTCTCTTGCCCCATATACTGATGGCATCTGTTCAGGCATGCAAACTCAGAGCCTTTCTGTTTCGAAGGATACCCTGAATTTTCATCTGGCAGTTATATCCAATTACTGACATAACTAATAGTCACAAATGAATGCTACAAAACAAGTTTCATGTGTTTTCAACCTGTTTCTGCTTCTGACCCAGGAAACGAGCATGCCCCTCAACTGCCCATGTGAAACATGACCCGCACCCAATCTAAATTGACATTACTCATGATTTACTGTGACTAGTCAATAAAACAGGCTGCCAAAATCAAGACTCAAGTGTCAATTTATTGGAAAACTTCCTAGATTTATGATCTAATGGTCACAGTCTGTGGATATCTGGCTCTCTGTTTCCTGCCAGCAGGGTCCACTTGCCTTGCACAATCACAACCATGCTGAACTGCATGATGACTGCATCTCATGACTTTCAAGCTCACAAACCTATCCTGAATTCCAGTTTTAAGCAGCACTGCTGCACTGGATGTGCCCTGCGAAGATGTTTCAAACAAAAAAGCAAGAGAGTTCACCTGATGCCCTACTATACACTTTTAATCCTCTCTTCAGTGAGCAGGAAATCTAACATCTCCTGCTGTCATCTCAGTAATACCTTGTTGGTAAAGGCCACAGTAGCAGGAGCTAATTTTCTTGCTAAAGACCTTCTAACTGTGCAAGTAGCCAGATCTTCATCTACCAAACTGGATCCACATGACTTGCTCATACTCTGGTCGATTCATTGTGATGTCGTTAAAGGCACACAGGATTTTCAAGATGACCCATAAAGCACACATGAGCAGGTGCACATCCCGACTCACACTGGAGCCTGCAACGACCTTACTGGATTGTGTAAGGAATCTAGCACCGAATGCTGCCAGTAAGAATACAGTTGTATGGCATACCTCTACATGACTTTGACTGAGAGGGATGTTTGCCTTGTAATGATCAAAGAAAATGGAAGTAAAGCTGTATAAAAACACAAACAGCTTTACAGTAAAAAAAAAGTTTTAGTAGAAATCTAAACAGTAATAACATAGGTATTGTAATATTAATGTTAGAAATTTTTAAAGTTAACCTAAATTATGCATACAAAGCACGCCTTCGGCAACTACACAGTGACAAAGTCAAAACAAAAGCTAGCAAGTCAGGTAAGAAATTACAAAATGCTGATGCTCAGATTGCTGGCAAAGTGTGCTTGTCAATATCATTGCACAACAGTTAGCCAGAAAGGAGGTTACAACCTAACATGCCAATTAAATGTAATTATCACTGATTCTAGAGACATAGTAAATATTAACAGTTAGATCTGTGTTGAAATATTAAGAACAGCTATATTACATAAATGTTCTAATGGGTTCATAAAAACAAAGCCTACAGAAAATAGGCATGTATATTCCACATGAGGATCTCTGTATCGAGATTTCTGTAGTGATCTTTCAGTACCGTGAGGGCACTTACTTATAAAATAAGTATGTCAAGAGTGTAATCCACAGCTTTCACCAGCAAAACCAATGACATCATATCTCTGAGCAGCTGAGGTGCCCAGCATGATACACGTGACTTCATTTAATAGCAGAGCATATCTTATCGCAATAATGATTAGCTCTTCAATAAAAACACTGAAGAGACACAACACCAACACAAAGTGAGCCTCACGTCATCAAGAATCCTTCTTTATCAGAAACTGCTTGACTAAGATTAGCACGCTATGTTTAAAGTAAAATTTATTTCCTAAGACCTTATCTGCAGAGAACAGCTCGAAAGAAAGCATCAGCATAAAAATTATATCCCATTTAGTCTCTCAAAATTTTCTGTTTGTTTACCAGTAATTATCTAGATCTACCTGCAAGTTTGTGTTCTCATAACAGCTCAACAACAGTCAATTAACTGCTCTGTACTCTCTAATAATTAAAGTCCAGGCCATGAAATCCTAGATACTAATTCACCCAGCAGGTCCTCAACCTGCTCATAAAATGTTTATTCACACACTCAAATTTAACACAACCAGCTTTAGTCAAGTCCGCTCTGGTGCCTCCTTGCAGACAGCAAACCAGCAGCTATTGCTGTGGCCTCAAAATGAGAAAGAGGAGACTCATTATCAAGGAAATAGACCCCTTGAAAGTAGACTACTTGACGAAGAACACTTGTCACAGGAAGGGAATTTAGGGAAGATAGCTCAAGAGAAGCAAACTAACAAAATAACACACGTAACTTCACCAATATCTAGCTCAAAATAAACAGATTACACTCATCATTATCAATCCAGACAAGAAAAGAAGACAAAGGAAGGCTATTCAGAATCTATATTCGTCAATGTCACTTTAATATTCTTCAGAAGTACAATAGAGTGACATTTTATAAATGAGAGGGCTATAATCCTGTGTAAAACACTTGAGTGTTACCTCATCTGTTACCACAGAAATTGTAGCAAAAGAAAAAAAAAAAGGAAAAAAAGAAACAAAGAAAGAAAAAACAGCTAATTCTTCTCAAGATTTCTGTTTGGCAATAAACATTCTTTTCACTTACTCCAGGCTTTTAACTATATTCTGTTAATTCTCAGTTGGTTTTAGACATCCTCCTGAAAGCTTTGAAAGCTGCTTTACAATCTGGCATGCAACACTACATAAAGTGTTTGTAAAATATTGACATTAACATTGTATTTTGCATCTTGTTATGCCTGACAAAAGAAAAAAAAACAGATGTTTTTACTTTCATATAAAAATGAATTAGCTACACAATTTAAAAGATGTCCAAGACTTACTTAGCTGGTGAGCTTGAGCATTAACTGAAATTAAACCACATCAATCTAGTTGGTAAACAAAAACAACACTTTTGTAATGTTTATGATTATTTACTGGAATTTCCTGAGCTTATGTTGCTGAAATTTTATCTGTTAAAACATGCTACCAATGTTTATTAACTACTTTAAACAAAATAAATATTACTACATATTTTATACACCATATAGATTTTGAGATTAATATACTGAAACTAGAAAAGAAAGCTACTCTACTGATTTATGTAAGAAATAAAGTTGAGATTTTCACTGTTAACTCAAA
Source organism: Apaloderma vittatum (assembly GCF_000703405.1). Classification (NCBI taxonomy): domain Eukaryota; kingdom Metazoa; phylum Chordata; class Aves; order Trogoniformes; family Trogonidae; genus Apaloderma; species Apaloderma vittatum. The sequence goes on along the minus strand of NW_009702963.1, from coordinate 23,060 downwards.
ACATACTACCTGGGGGATTCTATAACAGTTCATAAAATGTCTTTGTTTTTAAAAGGTATGGTCTGCAGTATATATTTTCTATGAAGAAACAGAAGAACATATGTAGCATCATATGTGTGTACTTTAAGAAACTCTGGAATGTGAAATCTAAAAATCCAAATAAAGCAGGTGGTATAATGGGGGGGGGAGGACTGAATTTAAGTTTAATGACATTACCAGGTTATCCTACCAGACTAATTCTCACTCACTGCATGACTTCAATGACGCTCTCAGTCCTCATGCTGATTTCGATTTAGTTCAAGTGCTATTTGATGCGTTTCATCTGGAGTTTTATTCACTTCAAACTACACTTCATTTAACCAGGCTGCTGCTGTACTCATTTGTTTTTCTACTTTATTACCCGCAAATTGGTGTTGCTTAGTTCAGATAAATTGTTGGGATAAGTTAGTTTTATAAAATAATTTCACACTGTAAATAAATAAATAAACTTCAGAAAGATGGATCAGGAAAAAATGTGAGAAAGCTATTAAAATTCTTTTAAAATACACTAGACCACAATAAGTGCCAAGAGATGATTTACTATTTTAAGACAACAGCATTCCCCTCCCTCCACTCCTCAAAACTGGTTGTTTTTGTTTTCCTATGTTCTTACTCTACCACAGTCAATTTTCCAGCTGGGCACGCATGGTAATACAACAGGGTTTCTAAAAAGAGAGAGAAAGTGAGCAAGAAAGAAAGCATGAGAGAGAAGCATAGAACAACCAAGAAAGAATGTGAGTGCGAGGTCGTGCATGCAAGACAGAGCAGGATGGCAAGCGTGTAACAGCGCACATGGAAAAACACGAGAAGCCCAGCGTGAGGGAGCACGAGATCGAGCGCAGCGAGCACAAGCACACACAGAAGAGAGCACAAGTGCACTCATGAGAAAGCACTAACCTACCATGAACTTGTCAAGTTGCAGATCTTTTTCAACTATTTTCCATCTCTCGAGTATTTTTTTTTTATTTTGCAAAACTAACCATGGCTTTTATAATGTGGTAAATAAATTTCAGCTTACCATTAAATGCTAATTTACTTCTACAGTTTACTAACAAGGTTCACGAGCCAGAGCTTAGTGTTAAATGTCAGGTCATGTCAGGAAAAGCTGCCAGTCCTGACAGAGTACCGATGTACTCTGATCAGTGCTGATTATGGGGTATCCTGGTAACACTATTCTTCAGCAAAACGCTGCAACAGCACAGCAATTCATTTGAAGTAGTTAGGACTTTTGTAAACTATTGATGGAAAATATGAGAAAGTCAATTAAGCTGCTACCACCTGGTGGTGTGCTCATTATGCTATAAACCTCTTATATTTAACACAGTAACACAGCTTGTGAGAGAAAAACTAATATACTCTCTATGCAGCACTAAGAGCAAACACAGACATAGAACGTTGTTTTTTTTCATAAGCCATTAAAGTTTCACAAACAAATGGATGTTAGAAATTAGCTCTACAACACAGAATGTTTGAAGCCAAAGTATTTAACACATTAACCTCTATTCCTCTTATCTTGTCATTTTAAGTAAGATTCCTCATATTTGTCATAAAGTAGTATTACAGATAGCTAACTGCTCAAAACAAGGGATAAAGAAAACTAATGTCCGGTCCAAGGTATTGCCAAAACATATCTTTCTGAAAATAGTTTATAAATACAATTTAATAATAATAAAGAAAAATTACACTACACACTGACATAAGTTCACAAGATTTAAACTGTGGAGCTAAATTTAAACATTGAATATCCACAGCATTAGAGTTTCTTTTGAAACAAAAAAGAAGAGTATATAGCTTATTTCATAATAAAGCACAGAATTGTTTTAAGAACAGATGTGTTAAAAATTCATTTAAAAATCTCAACTACTACAAACAGCTTAACACCTGATAATCATGTTAAAACACTTCCAACTGAATCAAGTAACTGCAATGAGTAAACTTTATGTGGGTTTGGGGCACTTGGGAGGGTTGGGTTTCCCTCCCCCCTCAATTGTTGCTTTTTATTTTGTTCAGTTTAAAAGAAAAAGAGCTGACCTGTTCAGTTAAACAAATCAAGTTTGTCATCAGTATGTAACTTCAGCTTTTGTACTGAATGGGAGCCTGGTTCACACAATTCTACAAGGTCTAGAAGAAAGCTATATACATTTTAGACCCTGTTCTCTCAAACAGACAAGAGTCTAAAATGTTTATTAACCCTTATCCTTACAAACAAATTTATTAATGATAACAGACTTAATAATAAAATATGATAGAAGAGACAGAGAAGTTTCAGGATATATATGGAGCTTGGCACTTCTAAATCATTCATTAGAAACAGAAAAGTAATTGGAGTACATTAGTTAAATACACTGTACATGCTTAATGCTCACCAGTATTTGGGAAACTTGATCATCTTGCCATAAAGAGCCGTACTGAGTGAGGGGATAACTGGAACGGGGAAGCAGTACAATCCTTTACTGTCCAGAGAAGTCAGTGCTGCTTGAAAACCAAATATCTGAAACAAATAAAGTGGGTACACTATCAAGTAACATAAGATATATACACATTTCTAAATAAACTTGATAAATATGAAATAAATTGTGTAATTTTTTTAGATCATTTATTTTCACCAAAACACAAACTAGAAAGATCTACCTAAGATAATGTCCCAGTAGGGATACATGTAAACATAGTACTTAATTTTTGAGTGAAGCAAGTAACTGCTGAATTTTTAAAAATTGAATTATTACTTAGCAACTAAAATACATTATTCTATAGTCTTTAAAACTGCAGAGTGCACATTGTGTTTGATACAAAATGAAATGAATTTTTGTAATTATAACAACACTGGCCTAAAAAAAGAGGTATTTAAGAAATTTAGAAGCTTCCCCTCAAAGTTTTTTTCTTAATAAGAGCATCTAAAGAAAGGTTCATCACAACTATTCTATGATTCTTCCCTTGTTCAACATGGAAAACAAAGGGTTGTAGAGTGACTTTTTTTAACATGCTCACATATTAAAGCTAGCAAATAAGCCCTACAAAACTCAAACTTGAAGTCCACCTTTTGCACACCCTGATCTAACCACTGTTAAAAACTTTTTGCATAGAAAAACATCTCCTGAAACTGAAAAACATACAGCTGACTTGCAACACTGTCATCACATTAAACATGAGCAAGTAAATGTCAACTAGAAAACTGAACTCCATCCAATTTTGAGACAGATTTTGTTTAATGCAGATAGTTAAGAATTTGACTGTTTAAATCTCTATTGAGATATCAGCACAGAATGAATGACTAAAAAAATTATCAAAATTAACAGTACTGGTAGTAAATATTTACATTTTGTTAGAACCCAAAAGGTTTCAAACTGCCCAAGCACATCCTAAAAGGCTAGAAGGCCTGTTTCAAAACTCCTCTTGAGATATGATTTCTTTCATTCCACAAAACCTCAGCAGATGGTAACTGAATAATCTCAGAGCTATTTTTCTGTAGCTTCTTAAACTTGGCAACAGTTTTTGATTGCACACCTTAACTATTGTGGATTTGCTCTATTAATACCACTAAAAGTGATGAATTTTCCTTATAATATCCCATGAAATTACTAAGTGTGCAATTTACATATTCTATAAGCATTATCCTAGAGGAGGGGAAAGGTTTCTTCCCAAATTATTTTAATCCAATCTTGTAACAAAGACCTTGGCACTTGAGTCTGCACAGTTTCCTCATGTGATGTTATCTGTCACATTACAAAACATCTGGCTCAGGTGAGAAGCAGCAATCCCAAACATTCTGTGAAACACGTTTACATCCTTTTAGATAAGCCAAAAACTTTCTCCCAAGAAACCTGCTAACACTTAGGATTATCAATATTTATATAAACTTTTTCTCAGCACACTGCAATACGAAACAAATCTCAAAGCCCTCTTTTACCTTCAGATAGCAGTGTGAGTAACAGTAATGAAGCAGGTTGTCGGATGGCTGGCCGAGGCTGCTGACTGTGTACACCAGTTGCTCAGCATACATCGGCACCGAGTGCTCCAGGTTAACCTTATCCACCAAAATGCGGATGGAAGGTAAAGGTCGCAGGGGCTGGAAACTTGCAGCACTTAACAGTCCACTTAAGTTCTAGGGGAGGAAGGAGAAAAACATGCAATTATTACAACTACAGATGTAATGTCTACCATTTTTACATATACTTACCTCCACACACTCACAAAAGTACATTTGCATGCAATAAACTGTTTATAGATGCCATAGCTTTCTGGTCATTAACAATATGAATCTTCAAATCTTTTCAAAAGAACTTAAGTTTAAAATTCATGTATAAAATTTTTATCAAGAACACTCTTGGGTGTAGGTGGCCAGGTGCTGGCAGTGGGGAGGCTGCAGGGATGGCCTCTGTAAGGGGAGACCAGGGGGATGCAACAGCCCCACGGCAGGACACTGGTGAGCCCATCAGCCAAGGTGGTGGCATCTCTGTGGAAACATATTTAAGTAAGGGCAAAATGTCACACAGGCTGAAAGGACTCCAGGATTTTTTTTTTTTAAAAAAAAAAAGTGAGAAACAGCAATCATAGAATGGTTTGGTTTGAGAAGGATCTGAAAGATCGTTCAGTTCCAACTCCCCTGCCATGGATAAGGACACCTTCCACTAGGCCAGGTTGCTCAAAGCCCCATCCAGCCTGGCCTGGAACCCTTCCAGGGAGGGGGCATCCACACCTTCTCTGGGTAACCTGTTCCAGTGTCTCATCATCCTCACAGAAAGGAACTTCTTGCAAATACCTTATCTAAATTACAGAATCATAGAATGGCCTAGGTTCGGAGGGACCTTAGAGATCATCTAATTCAACCTCCCTGCCATGGGCAGGGATGCCTCTCAACTAGACCAGGTTGCTCAAGGCCTCATCCAACCTGGCCTTGAACATCTCCAGAGAGGGAGCATCCACAACTTCTCCAGAAAATTTATTCCAAAGTCTTCCCACCCTCGTACTGAAGAATTTCTTCCTAAGATCCAATCTAAATCTCTTTTCCTTTAATTTAAATCCATTTCCCCTTGTCCTAACAGTGGATACTTTTGGAAAAAGTCCCTCCCCATCCTTCCTGTAGGTTCCCTTCAGGTACTGGAAGGCAGCTATAAGGTCCTCCCGGAGACTTCTCTTTTCAAGACTGAACAATCCCAGCTCCCGCAGCCTGTACTTGTAGCAGAGGTGCTCCAGCCCCTGGATCATCTTTGTGGCCTCCTCTGAACACGCTCCAACAGATCCATGTCCCTCTTATGGTGGGGGCACCAAAACTGGACGCAGTATTCGAGGTGGGGTCTCACAAGAGCAGAGTAAAGGGGGAGAATCACCTCTCTTGACCTGCTGACTACGCTTCTCTTGATGTTTCGCAGGACAAGGTTGGCTTACTGGGCTGCATAAGCACACTGCCAGCTCGTTGAGCATGTTGAGCTTCTCATCTATCAACAGCCCTAAATCCTTCTCTTCAGGGATACTCTCAACCCACTCTGTGCCCAGTTTGTATTTGATTAGCCCAGCCTGGGTGCAGGACCTTGCATTTTGACTTGTTGAAGCTCATGCAGTTTGTACTGGCCCATTTCTCAAGCCTGTCAAGATCCCTCTGGATGGCATCTCTTCCCTCAAGTGAGTCCACGGCACCACACAGCTTGGTGTCATCAGCAAACTTACTGAGGGTGCACTCAACGCCATTGTCCATGTCACTGACAAAGATGTTGAACAGCACTGGACTCAGCTTGTTGAAGAGACTGTACTCCGCTTGTCACTGGTCTCCACATGGAAATTGAGCTGTTGACCACAACTCTTTGAGTGCAACCTTCCAGCCAGTTCTTTATCCACTGAGTGGTCCAGCCATCAAGTCCATGTCTCTCCATCTTAGAGACAAGAATGTCATTTGGAACAGAGTTGAATGCCTTGCACAAGTTCAGGTAAATGACATCAGTTGCTTTTCCTATGTCAACCACCACTGTAGCTTTGTCACAGAAAGCCACCAAATTAGTCAGACACGATTTGCCCCTAGTGAAGCCATGTTGGCTGCCACCAATCACCTCATTATTTTTCATCTGCCTTAGTACAGCTACCAGCAGGATCTGCTCCATGATTTTACATGGCACAGAGTTGAGGCTGACCAGTCAGTAGTTCCCTGGGTTTTCTTTGCTTCCATTTTAAAAATGGGGGTTATGTTTCCCCTTTGCCAATCTGTGGGAACCTCACCAGACTGCCAGGACTTCTCAAATATGATGGCTTGGCCTAGCAACTTCAGCCGCCAGTTCCTTCAGGACTCGTGGATGTATCTCATCAGGTCCCATGGACTTGTGCACCTTCAGGTTCTCTAGGTGTTCCCAGACCTGATGTTCTCCTATTCTGGGTGGTTCTTCATTCTCCCAGCCAATGGCCTTTGTGACTTGGTGGTGTGGCTCAAGTGGTTACCAGTGAAGACTGATGCAAAAAAATCACTGAGTACTTCATCCTTCTCTATATCCTCAGTAACCAGGTTGCCTAGACCCTTTCGGAGAGGCCCCACACTCTCTCTAGCTTTTCTCCTTTCTCTCACATAACTGAAGAATCTCTTTCTGTTATTTCTAACGTACCTGGCCAGAAATGACTCTGTCAGAGCCTTAGCTTTCCTAACCTGGTTTCTGATTTCCCAAGTAACTTCCTTATAATCATCCCAAGTTACCAGTCCTTGCTTCCACATGCTGTGTAGTCCCCTTTTACATTTAATTTTGGCCAGTTTTTTACTGACCTCCCTGATATAGAGTCCCTCCCTGTCTTTCCTGTAGGCCCCCCAATCAGGTACTAGAAGGCTGCTATAAGGTCTCCCTGGAGCCATCTCTTCTTTAGGCTGAGCAAAGCCAACTCTCTTTGTCTATCCTCATAGGGAAAGTGCTTCAATGCCCTTATCTTTGTGGCTTTCCTCTGGACGTAGTCCAACAGGTCCATGTCCTTTTCATGTTGGGGGTCCCAGAGCTGAACACAGTACTCCAGGGTGGTCTCATGAGACCAGAATGGGGAGGAACTCCTCCACTGACCTGTTGGTCATGCTTCTCTTGATGCAGCCCTGGATGAGATTGGCTTTCTGGGTTGCAAGAGCACATGCTGGCTCATAGCCAGTTTTTCCTCTGCCAACAGCCCCAAGTCCTTCTCCACAGAGCTGCTCTCAATCCACTCATCAGCCTGCATTTGTGCCTGGGGCTGCCCCAAACCAGCTGCAGGACCTTGCACTTGGCCTTGTTAAACTTCATGAGGTTTGCATGAACGGTAAGGTCATAGAATAAGTGAGAGGAGAGGGCACTCCAGACACCAAAGCAGAGACTGCCCAGCAGTGCACACCAGAGCAGATATTCACACTGCAGCCCATGGAGGACATGCAGCCCACACTGGAGCAGGTGGATATGCCCTGAAGGACACTGCAGCCTCGTGGAGAGCACACACCGCGGCAGACTTTTCCTCAAGGACTGCAGCCTCTGGGAAGGACCCACACTGGAGCAGGGGAAAAATGAGATAACAAGAGTAGCAAAGATTAAGTGTTATGGAGTGACCCCCAATTATCCCTGTGTTGCAGGATGGGAGGTGGAAGAGTCAGAGAACGAAGGAGTGAAGTTGAACTTGGGGAAAAAGGGGAGATGGGGGAAAGTGTTATTTTAATTCTTGTCAGTTTCTTACAATCCAAAACTATTTTAATTGGCAATAAATTAAATTGTCCCCAAGTCAAGTCTGTAACTGGTAAGTGATCTCCCTCTCATCTCAACTCATCTTATTCAACTCCCCCTGCCCTGTCGAGGAGAGGGAGTGACAGAGCAGACGGATGAGCATCTGGGAGCTGGCCAAGGTCAACCCACTACAAGAATATGCAAAGTCAAAATATTTTGTTCTATAAAGTATTTGTTTACATTTTTATCACTCCAACACACTATCACCATGCTCATCTCATGCTGACCTAACGTTTACAATGTCATATATTATGTGTTCACAGTCATGTCAGACACCTTGACAAAAGAAGGTGCCATTCCAAAAAAATAAATGCTGCAAATTTACACATCCAACTATTTTTTCATAGGATCCATTAAAGTGAAGTACTGTATCTGGTACTATATCACGGATATACCAGAATAAGTCTGTTGGAGGGCTACCAAAGCAGTTAAGAGGTTGGAGCACATGAGCCCTCTCTTAGGAGAGAGTGAGACAACTGTAGTTAGAATTAGAAGGGGTGTGGCTACTAGGTTGAGAGAGTTTCTTCTGCCCTGGTGAGGCCACATCTGGAATACTGTGTCCAGTTCTGGGCCCCTCAGCTCAAGAGAGACAGGGAACTGCTTGAGAGAGTCCAGCGCAGAGCCACAGAGATGATGAAGGGAGTGGAACATCTCCTTTATGAGGAAAGGCTGAAGGAGCTGGGTCTCTTTAGCTTGGAGAAGAGGAGGCTGAGGGGTGACCTGAATAAGGTTTATAAATATGTCAAGGGTGAGTGTCAGGAGGGTGGAGCCAGACTCTTCTCAGTGATGTCCAATGACAAGTGGCAACAGGTGCAAGCTGGAGTACAGGAGGTTCCACAAAAACATTAGGAAAAAACTTTTTTACTGTGAGGGTGACAGAGCACTTGGCAAAAGCTGTCCGGAAAGGTTGTGGAGTCTCCTTCTCTGGGGACATTCAAAAACAGCCTGGACACATTCCTGTGTGACCTACTCTAGGTGATCCTGCTTTGGCAGGTGGGTTGAGCTAGGTCTTTCGAGGTCCCTGCCAACTCCTAGCATTCTGTGATTCTGTGGAGTCATTCAGCATGGAGAGGACCAAAAGGAGATCCTAATGATGTCTACAGCTACCTACTGGGAGGGTAAGAAGAGGAAGCCAGACTCTTGTCAAATGTAGTGCAAGGGGATAAGTGACAACTGACTCAAGCTGAAACACAGGCAATTTCAAGCAGGTCTATGGGAAAGCTTTTTAAGGAATCTGTATTCCTGGAGCTAATTCAGCCCCTGACTGGACAAGCCCTGGAGCAACCTGCTACACTTGGTCTTGCTTTGAGCAGGATGTTGGTCTCCTGGAGATCATCTCCAGAGAACTCTAATCCAAACTAATCTATGAATCCAGAAATTATTATGCTTGTACCAAAATACATCAGTAAATTGATGCATGTATGACTTTCAATCTAAAACTCAATTATTATTATTTTTAATAGGCTTGGCTTAACTCAGGAAATGCAAATTTAAACTCCAAGTAAAAAAAAAAATAGCCAAAGAGTTCACTTGAATTCCAATTGTTTGCCTCAAACCTAAAATAAATATGGGGCTGTTCTCCCATTACAAAAACATCATCCTCCCATGCCCATAAGGTAAACACCACAATAGCTCACAAGTGAAAGAAAACAGCATTTCCCATTAGGTCCCTGGCAAGGTCTCATTTTCTAGTATTAGAACTTTCTGAATGTATCTTAATACAAAAAAGAGATAACAGATTTGTCACCAGTTCACTCACTTCAGCCAGCTTAACTGAAAAGATAAGCAGTCCACATTTAAGAAAGAGATACACATTCCTTAAGCACACTCGCTGAATAAATGCATGTGCTTGAAATTTTATACGTGGCAGCCTAGAGACTAGTAATCTAAGTGAAGTATTGTGTACGTTACAGTACTTCACCAATGAAAATGGTTTGTATAAGCACACTTGTAAGAAACACCATAAATTAAGAGTTTCTTTACTTTGTCCTCTTGTGCATACTCATACAATCTTAAATCACATAAATATGCTGCAAATAAACAAATTCTATAAGAAAATCCAGCACAAGTTAGACAGCAGTGCCATAGTCAGGAGGTATCTCCTATGTTATCAAGATACCCCAATGTCATTTTTCCTTCAAAACCATCTCATAGTAGGTGCTATGGGGGAAGAAACCAAACCTTTTTCAAATGTCTTTCATCTTTCTTGCATATAAATCCTTCACAAATACTAATAAGGTTACTTTCACTACACCTTTAGAATATACAGCTCTATCTCCACTTGAGACAATAAACTATCATTGAAAAGAAAGGTTGATATAAAAATAATTCTCTAATTCTGAAGTCCATTTGAACGTCATTTTTTGCATATTTAGCGTAGCACAGTACTCCACAAATAAAAGCCCAACTTTGATTGCTTTAAATGAATCCACAGATATTGAAAATTTCTGCAAAACACATCCCACTAAAAACGATCATGCTCAAGTACAAGGAACATATATTTATTGTCCACTTGTAAAAAAACACATTTAAGTGTTTAATATCAGATCTAACTTCCTAGAAACTGAACTCAATCAATAATTGATTTTTTTTTTCCTCTTCTTCCCATCCTTTCTCTTATCCATAAAATACCATCCAGCCTCTGTCACGAGGTAAACCTACTGCAAGGCTTCACTACAAAATACCAATTATGCTTTGAAGTCTTTTTTCTTCCAATCTCTTTATTCTTACTAGTACACAACACCTTGAGCTTACAAGTCTAGCTAGTCACTCCACACATCACTTGTCTTAGGTATCTGGAGGTAAGGCTCATAAGCACCAAACCGATTTGGCACTCGGTAATACGGTAGGCACATGGAGTAACTGCCTTGCAAGAAAATTTATCTGAAATATGCTGATATAATGAACTGAATGAATATCTGTGTATACATACCTTCTCACCCATGATTACAGGCATTAAGTGGTCTAGTAGGTTGAATTCTGCCACAGGGATTATAATTGTACACTTAAGAACAGTGAACACTGTAAGTCGAGTGGGAATGTATTCCTCCAATGATGCCACTTCTTCTGAGCTTGGCATAGTTCTGTTTGGATCCATAATATCTATAATAAATCAAGATCACATATATTTGACTGAAATACATAAAAGGTTCCAGTTGCTGCTTTAGAAATAGTCAAGGTCTACCAAAAAATTGAAAGCTTGCCCCCCTCTCCCACCCCTTCACAGTTAATAATTTTATTCTACACAGGTTCTATGTAAGGCTAAATGAAATAATAATTGCATTTCCCCTACTTTGAAATCTGCACAGCTCTTTCTCAAAAACTAAGCATAACAGTTTAGCGTAGCTTGTTTAAATGTGTTTTTACCCTGTATAACTATTGTTTCAAACTAATAAATGCATACCAGCAGAGAGATTTTCTTAGAGAAGACTCCAAAATTAAGCTAGAGTCATCAATGAAATAAGTCCCCCTTACTCAACAAGAGGCTTGTGACTGAAACAAACAGCCTACAAAGTGTCCAAAATTGTCTGACATATATCCAACATTGACAGGTATACTGCAGTTAATTTGATCTTTATCTTAAATTTTGTTCTTTGGAAGCATAAAGTCCCTTAACAGATCTGAAGTTTAACTGTTTGGAACTTGCTTCTTCAAAAGGATTGAATTTGGTCTGGTTCAATTCTGTATATTTGCGTATATACAACAGTACAAACCTGGCTTAGTTCTGCTGTATGGTTCATATTCATGTTCCAGAGCACAAACTATCATTTTCATTATCCGGTGCACCGCACTGCTATCCAACCGAAGATTGAGTGGGCCGACAATTAGGCTTTTTGTAGACATCTCTTGAACATTTCCGAAATCTTCACTCTTTACTGAAGAAAGGTCTTGCTGATTCCCAGGAGCTACAAGAAATTTTACAAATAACAAATTATACCAAATATTCAGGTATAATAAAATTTATCAGCTACTTTTCTTTCAAAACTTGGGATCAGAGACATCACATAAGAGAACACATAACAACGCACGCTGAACACGTAAATATACCATGACTGGTTTAACGTGGTTAAACAAACATTATTTCTGTTTAATGCAGAATAAACAGGGCAAGATTCTGCCTTGCCTCCAAGCACAGTAGAACTTAAGAACTTTTCCATTAACTTCGTATCTCTGAAGCTGGAGACTCTTTGAAATTGTCCAAACTTCTGTAGCAACCCAGGTGCCAATGACAGTTGTGCCACTCAAAGCTTGCTACTCCTGATCACAGAGGTATCCATCCCAAACAATCAAGGAAAAGGTGTGCTGCAAAGAAGCTAACAGATACAGGCCCTTGGCGTGTTAGCTGCTGGTACATGGGCTAGAAAAGCCATGAGAATCCCACTCACTTCTATTGTCATAAGCCAGACTGACAACTGAAGATAAACCCTTCCCCTCCATTCCCTGATGAGGTAAAGCACAGCCAGCAAGAATGAAAACTTCTTTAATCGTTGTCTCAGACCATTTAGAAGGATCGCCACAGAGATAAAAGCGTGGTTTAGTCTGTGCATCCAAAAGATCTAGAAGCTTTGTGCCCAGAATAGCAACTAGTGTATCAATTAACATATAGCTATTGTTTTTCTGGCACAGATGTAAGATAAGGAGGTAGACCAAAACCACATATTCACTGTATATAGGCTGCTTATCAGCTATCAAACAACATGATTATATTTCTCTAAACTTCCCGGAAATTCTTCAATGAAATTATGGAAATTTCACAAGCTTAAGTTTTCCTTTTACATATGACTTGTAAAAGAATGCCCTCAACCCTGTAACATACTTAGCTTGCACAATTTCACTCAGAATTTTTTTCTAGTAAATCATCACTTTGACAGTGTCTTCATTGATTTGGCACAAGTTCTAAACATTAAATGTCTCACTTATTGCACAAATGAATAGTCTGATATCAAGCATCAAGATTAAATGGATTCTGAGACCACTTAAACTATAAAAAAGAACAAGTTCCGAGATAAAACTGTAGTAAGAATTCAGTTCATTCAGTGAATCTTGATAATGCATACTCCTTTGGCAGCACAGTACTTTATAATCCACCAGCCAAAGCTCTGACAAAAAGGAAAGCCAGGAAAAGCACAGTCACTGCCATCAATTTCACCTTTTCCATAACCTAACACATCTGCATTTGCAGAGCTGTCCATTTGACATGTTCTCCTTGTACTCATGATCAAGTCATGCCACAGAAACCAAAGGCTGTGTAAGCAGTGGACTGACTCCTTCCACGATGATCTTTCTCAACAGTAATATTTTTCAAGTCATCTCTAAGCTCTTACTCAACGCAGATCTCGTACACCTTTCACCCATCTATCTACCTGGGTACAAATCAACCTATTTCCTCATATAAATCTAATAACCTCCTGCCCTCCTGTGACAGTAACAAACTCAACACATCTGTAAGAGAACTATGACACAAAAGCACAGTAAAATCTGACAATTCCAAATTCTCATTATGTTGCCTTCCTTACTGGCACAATCTGTCTGTACTAAGAGAAATGGCAAGACAAGCTCAGCTTGTCAGATTGGACACTGGGAGATGCAGCTGCTACAGACGGTTGACCGACCCACTTAGTCAAAGAGATGTAGGATCTGTCAGCTCCTGAGTAGCTGAGTTTTAGTGGTTAAGTAGCTGAGGTTTTGTGGTTAAGTAGCCTGGCATAGTGTGCTTCATACATTCAAGGCAAATCTTACTTTCAAATCAACTGGAAGAAAGCACGTTTTACTTCTGGTTGCCCAAGAAGAACCTAGTCCTCCAGAGGAACACTTCCGTTTCTCTCCCTCCATCATTGTACAGTCTTTTTAACAGAGGAATCAAGCTTCAGAGAAGACAAAGGAAAGATCTGATTTTTTTTTTCTCTCTAAAACGATCTTGCTTCTAAGCACTGGCAAGGAGAAAGGTCCTCAAATAAACGAAGAATATGATGAATTTGATGCAAAGCTGGCCTAATGCTCCGCAGGCCTATACACTTAGAAGAAGAATTAATTTTGTCTCCAAAACCCAACTGAAGTTGATGGTGAGAGCATTTATAACCTCTGTTTCCCTTGGTGTCTGTTTACTATTCCTGAGAAGAAAAATAACCTTTTGAAATCATCAGATGGAAATGAAGTTAAAATCTTTTTAACAAATCCTGAAAAAGACTTTTTTTTAAAAAAGCATACTGACTCCTGTCAGGGATATTATTTACTTAATAATATGCAGTTAACGCACATTTTTATCATTTCAAATCTACAGGCTATACAGTTCAGATAGAAACACTATCAAGAACTGCAAAAGAACATAATATCACATAAAAAATACCAAGGAAAAAAGTCTTTGAAAGTAATAACAGCCAATCATTAAAAAAAAAAAACAAACTCACTTGTACATATTGTATGTATATGAATAATATACCAAAGTGACAGAATTTATACTATCCCTTGCTGGAACAATTCAATTTAATTCTAAGTGCAAAGAGAAGGTGATGCAAAATCTATTGGTTCTACAGAAGCAGGTGATCACAGGTTATTTCTGAAGCTTCACAAACGCATAAAGGAAAATAATTTCTGACCACTGAATATTCAGCTCTTTATAAAGTACATGTCTAATTCTAACTGAAAAAAAAAAAAAAAAGATGGAAGGACAAGCAAAATTTCAAAATAAGACTACTGTGCATGACTATCTATCTTGTTTTCATTCAAAATACTGAAGTAATTAATGCACTTCTTTAAATGACAGATGAAACTCCTGAGGTTAATGTTATCCAGGAGGCTCTTGTGGTTTAATCAGTAATCGTATGCTTCGGGAAAGGTTAAAGGTGCAAAGAACGCGTCAAATCAAAATTGCCTTGACAGATAAAAATCTTACAATCACAGTAACTGCCTCCTGTGACTTAAGTTGGGTTAGGTGTTTTAAGAGGAATGTGGTGTGCACTGATTGTAATTAAAAATGTTGTTTATGCCAAAAAAAATAAATAGTAAACCATAAAATTTTACATAAATCCTTTCATATAAACATCACATATTAGAAATAGAAGGGTTTATATTTTCAAAATCTTGAAGTATATATACCTTCATTTTAAAGAAATAATTTACATCTATTTCTTCATGTTCTATTTAATAATTATATATTTGACCCACAACACAGAAAAATTAGGTAGAAAATAACTAGGACCAAATCTCACAGTTGCTCTTCTGAGGGACAAAGCTTTCTGAAAAATTAAAGTTTTAAGTTCTTGATTCTAGGGCTTTAACCACCATTTAAGCCATTAATTTAAAAATAAAGTATTCCTTTCTTTTATGTAGTCAGGGAGATGAAATTAGAGGAGTAATACTGAAACAAAAGGTCACAGCAAGAGTTGATATGAAAGCAAGCTGTATTTTTTGAGATGTTTTCCTGGTGACTGATGCAGAAAATAAAAGCCAAGGCCCTGAGAAATTAAACTGAAGAAAACACAAGTGAAGCTCAGCTAGGGAAAAGGTAGTCAGAAAATACTAGTACCCTGTCCTAGATGAAAAAATAAAAAGTCTCCAAGTTTGGCAATTTCTGAAAAGGGTTAGTCAGAAAAAAGATATGTCATTATACTCTCCCTGTGCATTCAGAGAAATAAGATAAAACTCCACAACAGTAATTTTTCCCTCATAATCAAATAGTCAATGCAAATTCAAATTTCCACACCAAAATTCAGAAAGGAGATAAGGCTCACCCTTCAACTTCTTTTATGAAAGGTTTTGTACACAATTCAACGGTTGTTTCTTTATTAAAACCAGAAGTAGACTCTAGTAGAAGCTTGACTTAATGTATACTATTTTCTCAGCTTCACATCACACTCATGGTACAGAGAAGAAAGCCTCAGGGCCAGGAAAAGAACTGCTAAACTACCTAGTGTATCACGGTACTATCAAAGGCAATAGCATCATTTAGTTATTTTTCTAAGCTCTGCATGTCAAAAGATGTTTTTATCTCCTACTCCTTTTATACGTCATGTTCAACAAGTCCAGAAAACAAAAGCATTAGGAGTTGAGACTTCTTGTCCATTGAGACAAAAATAAGCAAAAGCCCCAAGAAGTTGATAGCATGACAGATAAACTTTCAGTTACAAAATAGCAAGAAGATCCAAACAGATATCCACAGAATCACCGTTCAAGGTAATAAATACATAGGTGGTGAAGAAAGCATTATTTAGGCAATAAAACTGCAGAGCAGCAGCTACAGATGACAAACTTGCCAGGGACTGGCAGAAAAATCACACCACAAATCATGATTAGAATCTCTGTAACAAAATATATACATATTCCTTGCTGATGCATTAACTCTTCTATATCTACTTTCGCAAGTGTCACAAAAGCCAGGTCACTTACTGCACTGAATCCTCTGCATTGTCTCAGATTAGAAGACAATTGAATAGAAATCTCAAAATTACTTAGAATTAGTCAGTATCAGTGTGTGAATGGCTTAGGCTAATATTTGTTAAAAAAAAATTTCAGATATGTTTGTTTACAGATTAATTCTCTGTACTCTCCTTTTCATCCTCTGAATTATGTACATCAACTTCATTCTTCAGAGTTTCTCTAAAGATTTTTTTTTTCTGAAGTCAATAATGACAAAAACATTTAAAAAAAAAAGACACCATGCTTTACAAATTTCACCACTGCTGCAAGAGAATTGCTTTCAGTTTAGCAACTGACATCATTAAGAGTAGCTATGCAGGAAAAAAAAGGAAAAAGAGTAACACCAACAATCAACAACTGACCAAAACAGTTAATCTCAAACAAATCAACAAAGAGGAAAAGATTTTAACGATGAATCTGATGGTAAATCTAAGGTAAGTTAGAGGACAGTTAGTCAAGGACCAGCTGGGCATGAAAAGTCTTTGTTTATATTATTTAACAGGGTAAACAAAGCAAAAAAGGTACCTTTGCCACTGGTGCTTTCCATTGTGTACAAGTAATCCACGTAGAAAGCCCCAAACCTCTGCATTCCAGCTATCTCTGTGTATGTCTCCTACCAACAAAGCAAAGCAAACAAAGAAAACGTTGTATGAGGAAAGAATCTTGAGATTACCAACTGATAGGTCGGTATGAGAGAGATACATTCATGTTTGGATTTGTGCATCAACACACGGAAAGGCTTATCACAACAAAGGACAGAGGTTATCCCAAAGAATTCACCTTTCCCATAGGTAATGTAGCTTCTATTTGAGGCCACACAAAAGCACATCCATAATTCCAGTGGACATGCTGACCAATTCATCAACAACATCCAGTTAATTAGTACCTTTAATGGAGTAAATATTCTTCACTTGACCTCTTGCATCCAACAGAACTGCCTAATTAAGTGCACTGTAAACTGAAGCTCATCCACTCTGCCTTTTTATATTTAAGGAATATTGTGGTTTTATCTTTAAACTTAATAAGACTTTATGCCATCTTTGGGATTTATACATAGTATAATCCTTTATTACACAGTGAGTTTGTTTCCCCTCTTGTCAAAAAATAGGCAAATTATAAAAGCATTGAAGACAGGCCAAGTAAAGCTTAAAACTAAAACACTATGGGAAATGTTTAAATATGTACAAATACTTGTGATTTCACTAATTAATTTCATTTTTATGAGATTCTTCAGGGCTACACTTCATCAGTCGTACTAAAAAGGTGAAAATAGTAAAATTTGCACTCAAAACTAATTAGATATTTTCAAAACTACAAATCGTTTACCTGTACAATACCACAGAGCACAGAATTCCACCTATGAACACACCTGGAAGAGACCACCTTTGTCCATCACACCCAGTCTTTAATAATTGCAGACAATAAGGAATAAAGTTTTACTGCACAGTTTACAACAACCGAGACTATTGGTGACTGAAAAATTTGTCTCCACCAAAGGCAGAACCAGTAAGACTTCCTCCAAGAAGACAAATACAGCACACAGACAAATAAAACTAACGTTGCCCAAGATCCGGTTTCCAAGAAAGCACTTCTTCATTTGACGACCATGAACTACTTGGTGTTTGGGCTTAAGAAGTACGTGCTGGTAAAGCTTGACCTTTAGTTAGCATTCTCTCATATCTCTATTTTTCTCTGCAGGTGTTCTGTAGCTAGTGCTACTATGGGATTAATTCAGCTTTTGGGGTAGGAGGGGAGTTTGAGCTTTCTTTTGGACATGTTTTTATTACTTCAAAAAAACCTCAAAACCACAAGATTGAGTTAAAATGGCAAAGTAATGAAAATCATTCCTCTAACAGTACACAGATCTAAATAACCACTAGAAATCAATTGGAGAGCATTAGAAATTTCCTAAGAAAAATGTAATTTCTAACCTTATGATGAGCGGCATCCAATATGAATTCTGCACGAATACCATTATTTTCTGGACTTCTGTAATCAAATAGTGAATTGGTGAGGTATGTCATGCCTTTTGCACTTAAATTTTCTCCACAACTGAAGAAGTAGGCCTCCTTCACGAGACAGCAGAAAATAGTAAGGCAGGGGGGGAAAAAAAGAAATACAGTCAAGAGAACAGAGCAGTTTCAATCCCGTCATAACATATTAATGATATGGTAGCATCCCTCAAGAGCTTATTTCATTATGAATTAAAGTGAGAGAATTAAAATAACTTCATTCTAAGAAAGGTGAGGTTCCTGTCTGCTCCCTCCCCATTTCCAAATTAATAAAAATGGCCTGAACTAGTCAATATTATACAGCCCATGATACAGATCACACTAGTTTCATTTCAAGAGAAAAAACTACTCAGATCATTGTAACTCCAAATTCTGCCCTATCCTCTTAACTATACACAGAGTTGTCACTACATACTCCGTTTCTTTGACTTACCAATGCCTTCCAGGTGCTTTATTGATTCTCTTCATGATGAGTAGTTATTTCAATTACTTGCTTGCTACCTTATCACTCTTTTTATCTTGATTTTTACATTCCTTCTCCATATCCTAAACAGTTTATCCTTCCAAAATCTACACAACTTTTCAATCAAGTGTTATTCTTCCCAAAAGACTACTTACATGAGATTGATTTTTTTTTCCAATCATCTACTCTCAATCACATACAACAAAGCTGGAACATTTATGAAAGGTATAGTCCCAACTACAGCAGCTCAGGAAAAGAACAGGTGAGGCAGTATCAACATCACCACCTTTCTCATAAAAGCAGAGATTTTCTTCAATTCAAAACTTAGAGTGTGGCAGGTTTTCTTCAATACAAAACTTAGGGTGTGGCAGAAGAATGAAAAAGAGCAAAAACCCAAATATCTCTTGTCAATTCATTTACAGAAAACTCATTCTCCCACCCACTCCAACCCAAAAATCACTTTCCTCATGATTTTACACCTCACAGGCTCAAAAGGTGCTGGAGACAAGGCTGCCATCCACCCTCACATTCCCAACCACGTCTCTCTCCTATCTAACAAAGCCATATAGTATAATGCAAACAACGTTACACCCCACAGTTGTGTAACGATGGATGCCAAACCATTCTGCTCTCACAGGGGAATTATAAGAACCTGTGTCATCATACCTATCACAGTACAGTATATGATCCCTTTCCAAAGGAGATACTCGATGCTGTTATATTAGTCATTTTACATTTTCTTCTATATTTTTAATTTTCCTCCTTACAATACTCTGTAAGACTTCACAGAGCATTAACATCAAGTTAACAGGTCTGTCGTTGGCTGCATTATTTAGTTTTATTTAAAAATAGCTAAACACAGTTGCTGCTTTCCAGTATTTTAGGGCACTACTCTACTCATAGTTCAACTGAAAATCCTCGTTACTGAATTTAGAATTGCATGCAATACTTCATCAAATATTTTAAAGTAGTTCATAGAGACACCTGATTTCATCTTAAGCAACTGAAGCTTTGCTTCTATTTAAAATACAGAAATTAATACTGTTTTATTTCTTCACTTAATACTGCTCTCACCAACCTTACTGAGAAAATGAGGTAAAAAACTCAGTATCTGAGCCACTCTTCCATTATCCTCAGCATACAGTGTTCCCATTTCTTCCTTTCCAGTAGTCTGTTGATTTAAGTACTTTCAAAGGTTTTCAACTGTGTTTTAATTCCTTACAGGGGGCCGGTTAGCTCAGTGGTTTGAGCGCGGCGCTAACAATGACAACACCGAGGTCGCGGGTTCGATTCCCGCTCGGTCCCCATGTCTTGCCAGGTCTAGTCAAGAGGTGGTGTTCCTGCCCACAACAGGGAGGTTGGACTAGATGATCTCTAAGGTCCCTTCCAGCCTAGGCTATTCTATGATTCTATGATCAAAGTATGCACACATACATAATGTTGGGAGATAGTAGGGGTGTCAGAAAAGAGCTTCTCAGTCTTAGATACTTGTCTTTCTAACTGTTAGGAACAGATACTGAGTCCTATATATTCCAGTGACACATTGAAAAAACTTAAATTGTAATTGGTAGCAGCAGCCTTTCCAGCTCTGGTAATCAAATATTTTAATAAAGTGTACCGGAATTGCTTACTCAGCACATCAGCTGATATTTCAGTATACTCACTTCATCACTCCTATTCATGTTCTCTTCAAAGTCTTTCATTCCCATAATTCCTTTAAGGCACATAGCTTGGCAACCAACAAAACCTATTTGGCAATCAAAGAACAGTTCACCTTTCATAAGGACCTAGTGAGAAAAAAAAAAAAGTGATACTTTGAAGAATTTTCCTCTGAAATAAAAGATGGAGAAAAGTGAACCTAAATACATTTAGGTTTATACATGTAGAGCTTTAAAAAATTGCAAGTTAATCAAACAGGGCACTTAAAAGGGATTACTTTAGTGTCCGATCACTAGAGCACTAGAAATTTAAAGAATTTTTATCTAAGTGATTATTACAACAAATATATCCAATATTGCAAAACATGAAAAAACAGTAATGAAATAATTTCAATATATTTTATTGGTAACTATTTACTACATTATTTACGAGTCAAAAAACCCCTGTCAATGGAAAATTACCTCAACTGTGGTTCCTTCTTGTTCCCAGCATAAAACTTCTTTAGATTTTACTTTCTGAGGGCTGTAATAACTACTTTCAGCCTGCATTTCAGTGAGCTACGAAGCAATAAGATAAACACCTTTTATAAGTCAAGATCAGTATTAAAAAGAGCAGTAATGTCATTAATATACAGAACTGATGAAGACAAAGTATGGGCCAAAATTTATTAACAAGCAGGAAACAGGTGCACTTAAACAGCTGTAACACATTATCCATATTAGAACTTCTCATATTCAACTTTGGGGTGAAACATGCCATAACAGGGAGTTTTAAACCCACTACTGTCTAAGTTTAGTTCCTAAAGAGAAAGTACGTGAGAAGATGAAACAGATACACAGTTGCATTATTAACAAAGTATCAAATTAGTTTATAAACTGCTGTAAAAATCCATAAATATATTATTTATTCCTCCCAGCAAATAATTAAACAGCATGATAATATCAAGGAAATATTTTGATTACAACCATACTCATTTTTGCTTCTTGTCATTGCAGTTGAGAGAAACCTGAATTTATATTTCTTGCATGTATTTCAAGATAAAAATTTTAAGTGGTAAAACAAACATTCAGGTTAAAAAGCATGTAAGCTGCAGCTCAGAAAACGGAGACAAGTGGCACAACATAGTGAAGGTGTTACGTTTTGCATTAAAAAAATACTTATGTTGAGCATCTTAAATAGTTCAAATTCTAACTTTTATATAAAAACATCTACAAGCTCTCATTATTTTCAAGAGTGGATACACATGAATGTTGTTTCAAATTTAAATTTTGTAATCCAAAATGTCCTAGAAAATTGGATGAAAAAAATTACTGATCACCCTTCAGCTGTGTGCAATTATTGTAGAGGAAAAGCAATTAATTGATTAAAAGAAGTCAGACATTACAAGAATCATTTTCACCATTATTAGAGAATGCTACATTTAATTTGGCATGATTTTTAGCTGGAATGATATCAACTGGTCAGAATGCTAATGCAGAAACTTGACCTTACTTTTTAACCAAAATACGAACCACAAATTAATTCCATACATTCTTCACATGCAAGCAGAACAATGAATTCTGTTTTCCTCCTAACTGTCCCCATATTAGTACGATACATCACATTTAAAATTTATAGAATGTAAGATGTTACATTTTAAGTAATTTTTATCACTTAGTACTACAAAATGCGCAAACTTGACAATGAAACATCAGGAAAGCCAAATGCAGCAAAGCATAGTCAGAAAAGAAAGTTTATTTTTTAATGAGTTATCTCACATGAGAAAAGAACACACAAAATTACCACTATATGAAAAAGTGCAAAGGAAGAAGATGCACAGTTGAGTGTTGGTTGTTTATTCAGTTGGAATTTGTGTTCGTTTGAGTTTTGGTTGTTTCTTCATTTTTTCAAGTGGTGTCCCAGAGATATAATGAAAGCCACAAGAAAAGATTTTTCAATATTTATTTTTAGCTTTTGCTGGGGGGTAAGGGGGGAAGCAGGTTTATTTGAGGTTTTTTGTTTCTTTCTTTTTGGGTTTTGTTTTCTAATTAAGACTGAAGCAGATGGACACAAAAGAACATGACTGAATGTCTGCTGATGTTTTATGCCCTCAACTTTTGCAACCAAATTTGCCAGGAGACTGAAAGCTTAAAACAGTAACCTCCCCACAGAATGCCTGCAGCTCCTCAAGTCACTTTTCTTGTCCTTTCTGACAGCTGCTGAGCAGCTAAAGGCTGGGCTGCACCGCCCAGCAACAACAGCTATGAGAAAATAGCCACAGAGCTCCTCCAAACCCTCTTGGAGCACAGACGATAAACCAAACCGGCAGAAAAGGGACAGGGAGCTGCTGGTGCCATCGAGTACATGAACATGTGGCCATAAACATTTCGTGAAGGTTATGACAGTCCTGCAGTTCAACTGAAAGGTTCAAAGACATAAAAATCAATCTTAGTTATTTTGCTGCTCATAGAAACAATGTTTCCTACTATGAAGAGTCCTGGTCTTGATTTAATGTAAAACCAAGAGCCACTTTCTATTAGTTACGCACAGAGTTACTTGCATATAGTTCGGCAAGTGTTAAAAACTATTTTGCTAATTCACAACCTTAATTCTTAACTTCTGTGAATACATCCAGTGACCAGTGGTGTCCCCCAGGGATCAGTACTGAGCCCAGTCCTGTTCAACACCTTTAGTGATGGCCTGGATGAGGGGATTGAGTCTACTCTTACTAAATTCGCAGATGACATCAAGTTGGGGGGAAGTGTTGATCTGCCGGAGGGTAGGAAG
>NW_009702962.1:35772-42609 GCF_000703405.1 Apaloderma vittatum | reverse complement strand
GCCGGGGACCCTGTGGAGCCGCTCGTAGGTGTCTGACACCAGGTGAGGCCCCGACTCTGCGTTTTCAGCGGCCTCCCTGCGAGCAGCCCTGTTCTCTGTGGAGCCGATCAGTCAGAGCCCTGCCTGTCCCGCTCTCGGCGCCTGGCGGGCTGCGGCGTTTCTCTGTTTAGTAGCCGGGAGTAACCAGTGAAGGTGGCGGAGCAGTGACGAGGCGGAGGTGATGTGTGTGAATGGATACTCCGATCTCGTGTATCCTTCACAAAGCTGCGATCCTGCATGCCTTAACAATGTACCCGCTGCTGGCGTGGGTGAAGCAGAAAGACTGTCACAGCCTGGTTGCCAAGGGTGTAGCGGTCTCGGTGTGGTTCTGTCTGCCCATCCACGTCCGATGCTCAAATTACAATCAAATCACCAAACCACAGTGAGAGCCAACGTGAGACTTGAGAACGTAAGGAATAACCAATTTGTTGGATGTTCTGGCCTCATCTTCTCTAAATCTCGCCTGCTCCACTGACCTTGATGCTGCGGGGACACCTCTGCACAGCCAACACAAAGCCGCCCTGTCACATCTCTGATGGTGAAGGTGTTGGGACAAATGCATCATCCATGTCCTCAGCGCGGGTCTAGCACACCATCCCCACCATGAAGTCTCAAGACTTTTCTAAACTATTTCAGCTGGTTATCATAACTACTGTGGTTAAAGCAATCCTTGAGCTGTTAGTGTATTACTGACACATGGCTCAGTGTTAGTGGTACATACTGGGCCATACAGTACGTACTGTAATGAGACAGATCATTGCTTAGCTTAAATCAGTTTTAAAAAACATTTATGCACCACCTTTAACTGGCTCGAACCTATTCTTTTAATAGCTTTGTCCTGGTTGCAAAGTCTACGTTGTGCTTTCCTGCACTGCCATACACCTGTCCTCCGTTTATCCAAAGGACAGATGGGTTTCAGCAGTATGTTTACTTTGCATTTAATGAGTGATCACATAGAAAAAACCAACAAGGAATGGGTTTGTGGGTTTGATTTTGTTGGACCATACTTGAAGATGAAAAAAAATTTCTCAGAGTCACTACATCAGTGTGTAAGTAGCTTAACTGTTTATAAAAGGGAGAAATTGGCACAAGGATAGTTCTCCCTTAAACTGTGCTTCTTCCCTTCTGTTTTTCTTAATTCAATCTTCAGAACTCTTGAGTAGTGATTTACTGACAAGATATGGTCCCAGAATGAGCACATCATTTCTTATCTTCTGTTTTGAAACAGCTCTGGAAAATAACAGACAGTAAGCAAAGCCCTGGAAAAGTTCTGATGGTATTTAGGTGGTTACATATGAAATTATCACTCTTTGTCCCCCCAGTGGAGCAAATTAAAACATTTTATAAGAATTACATA
This sequence comes from Apaloderma vittatum, assembly GCF_000703405.1. Taxonomy (NCBI): domain Eukaryota; kingdom Metazoa; phylum Chordata; class Aves; order Trogoniformes; family Trogonidae; genus Apaloderma; species Apaloderma vittatum. Next base: position 41,213 of record NW_009702962.1, on the reverse strand, counting down.
ATTTATCCTCATGAGTCATTTGAGAGACAAGGAAGTTTCTTCAGTTGCAGACTGGGAAACGGGAGGGCGCAGGACACAGTTCTCAGCAGGGGAACTCATCTTGCAGGAGTGGCATTGCTGCAGCTCTGATGGTCCAAGGCTAACAGCAAAGTGAAGCTTGCAGGGAAGAATATCTTTTCTTAGGCAAACCAATATGAAGAAAAGAAATTTCCTCTCCTTATAAAACTCGTCTCACCCATTGTGTAGTATTAGTCATTTATTATATGAAAAGGTTATGAATTCCAATGAAATAGAAATCCCCAGTCCCGATCCTGGCAATACTTTACAACCATTTTTATACAGTTTTGCTTCCAATCACTGGTTTCATAAGCAAAACCCTTCTCTGGAAAATCCGAGCTACCCCTAACGAGGCTATATGTGTGCCAGTTTGTAGGATCATAGAATCCTAGAATGGTTTAGGTTGCAAGGGACCTTAGAGATCATCTAGTCCCCCTGCCATGGGCAGGGATGTCTTCCATGAGACCAGGTTGCCCAAATCCCTGTCCAGCCTAGCTCAGCAATATGCTTCATATTATTTTAGAATTTATATAAGGAATCAATTTGTTCTGCACCAAAAGAGAAATGTTGAGATATGATGCCAGATGAGTTTTAAAAATCAATACCTAGATCAGTTTCTCAGACGTTCTCTCTGAATTATGAGTTACTAGAGCCAACACAGCAACTTCAGCTTCTGATAGATTAAATTGTATTGGAGGCCCTCAATGCTTGGATTCCTGCCCGATGAGTCTGAAACATCTCCAAAGGGAAGGTAGAGGAAGGGAACCTGTTTAGAGATTGTGCTGATTCAGCTGTAACCGAAAACCTTAGCCAAGATAGTTCCACCAGCACCCTAAACACTCTTTTGATGGAAATCTTGTGAAATACTGCATGTTAGAACAGTATTGGAGGCCCTCAATGCTTGGATTCCTGCCCGATGAGTCTGAAACATCTCCAAAGGGAAGGTAGAGGAAGGGAACCTGTTTAGAGATTGTGCTGATTCAGCTGTAACCGAAAACCTTAGCCAAGATAGTTCCACCAGCACCCTAAACACTCTTGATGGAAATCTTGTGAAATACTGCATATTAGAACAGTGAAGCGATGAGACATTTTATAAAAAGGCTCTCCAGTCTTGGCAGAGGCTGAAACCAAAAGGCATAAAGATGGACAAGCACACATATAATCTAAATGGCTAAAAATACCACTAAAGACTATGCATGTCTTTTCTTGGTTCCAGAGAAATGCCGAGTTCATTGTCAGCCTCGTACTTTTCATATTCCAAAAAGGCTCCACATTTCATCAGCCCATTATCTAATTCCTTTCCAAAACACTTCAGGATGTACATGAAGTAATGTTTGTTCAGGAGACAAGTTAAAGCAAGAAACCCCAACAAACTAAACCAAAACCACAAACAAACAAACAAACACCCAGATAACTAAGAGACAAAGATCCAGAGGGAATCCCCTCCACTAATGTGATTGAATCACATCACCCCCTTTGACTAACTCAAAGGGAAACAAAAGAAAAAATAAATGGCTCATTCAGACTTCAGAATTAATTTATCCACTTTCTTGACACCTCTGTAAGACAATGCTGGTTTCCTTTCATCATGGATTTTTTCATTGGTTAAATCAGGCTTCTCCTGCAGTATCTACACTTTTCTTTTGCTTTGTCCTCATTCTTTGTTTATGTCTGACTGCAATTGTGCTGCTGCAATCCACGCAGCTATTCAGGTGAGACACGCTAATCTGCATCCCCTTCCCCTTCCCCTTCCATCTTTCTCTTCAGATCTAGGAATTAAGATGGTGATTAACCCCTTTCTAATAATTGAGGAATATCACATCATTCTTCATTCAAGCCTCATGAAGGGCCAGAAACTTAAAACTTCACTTAATTTACTGATATATTTTAATTACTGTGGTAGGCAGGATTACATATATCATCTTCACATTCTCTATACATGACGGGAAAACACGTCCATCTTCAGATATCCCCTCCTCAATTCATTCCTAAATATGACAGCAAATGTTTTACTGCTTTACCACCAGTTTCCTCTTTTTATTCTCACCAAAATCTAACATTCATTCATCTCAAGAACCCTCCAATGGCTCAGCTGCATGACAGATCACCTTTTGTCATTCTGTCAGTGGCTCTGCCTACACAGGGGTGACCTTTCACAGCACCGAGGCGCGGTGATCTCTCTGCACACCAGCTGATGCTCCACAGGAGATGCATCTAAGGTGGCAGCTCAGTTCACATTGTGTAAGCGTCTCTCTGGAAGTCCAAGAAAGAATGTGTATGGGGACTGCAGGAGCTGCTCCCCACTGTGACCCAGTCTTCGGATCACTGTTTAATTGAGTGGGTGGAGGGGAATATCCTCATCGTGTTTTACTAGTGTTCTTGTACTGCCAAGGAACAGTGAACTTCGGTTTCCAGGGCTGCCAATCCAGAATAGTTCAGTTCCTTTTATATCCACATGCTTATTCTCTAATGCTTAATTCAAACAAAAAATCAAGGAAGAAGAATGTCAGGAGAAACAGTAATAATATTTTCCTTGTTCTTTAGGAGACTGAAGAAACAGTGGATGTCAAAGAGTGCATTTACTTTTGGAGGTCCAGTAAAATAACTGATCAGGCTACACAGTTGGATCGTTCGTGGCTACAGTTTTGAGACTTGATTCCTGACTTCAGAGTGAGCCAGGTGACTCATCCTTTCAAGAGAACTGAACAATCACCAAGTGCTATTTAAATAGAAGAAAGCGGAGTGGATATATATGCATAGATGCTTTATGTATGGCCCATATATATGCATGTATTTATGAATAATCTATATTCATATTTCTTTCAGATAAAACGATGAAGGAGATTCATGAAACTACTAAAAGTACTAATCATAAAAGAACAGCAGCAAAAATCAAACAGCCTGAAAAAGCCACTTGATCTGTCCTGTTCCCTTTGAAGTCCAGTTACAACACCAAGAGATCAGTAGCAGGTTCCACACGCTTCCTGTAATTTGCAAGCTATGTCACCAATGTTTAACATCACTGAGTGAGGCAAAAGGCAACGCTCATATTAATCCCCATGCTTCTGCACATTCTCTGATGCTGCAGCCCAACCCACTTGCAATAATGGCACACAAGGGCTGAGAGCACACTACATAGCATGTTTTGAAAATTCTTTTGATTGGTTCTGGAGGGAGAGAGGAGTGAGTAAGCAGAGGAAGGGGAATCTGTATTTAAAACCTACGTAGAAAAATGTAAGTCTGCCTACAAATCCCAGGCTCAGGGGATGAAGCCTCACGTCAGCTCTGTGGCAGCAACTTTGCTTGAAATGGCCAGGGAGAAGGCTCCTTTCTACTAAGGGTGTGGGTGTGGAATTGTAATAGGCACTTCCATAAACTGCTGTCTGCTCAAATGTCATGGTGTTGGCTTTCTGCCCCATTTTCAGCTGCAGGGAACAGCAGATGGGAGGGGCAGAAACAATGAAGATCCCTCTTTAAATCCCAGTTTGAAAAATCTCCCAACCTTTGTCAGGCAAAAAGCTCTTCTTCTAACTGTTATGAATGGTATTTTCTAGGTCTGGCTTTAGAGATTACAATTACTTTACCGTATACCTAACCTAACCCTAAACCCCAAGAATTTTACAGTGTGTGCAATAGGGAGCAAGCAAGGATTAGTTAGCTGCACACAGAACAGCAAGCGGTCACTTTTTGTGAGTTTTCAGTTACTTCAACAAATGAAGATCGTAATGTACATTAAAGTTGTGTTCCAGGTATAAAAAGTGGAATTAATGGAGACAAAAGAGGAAATGTGAATAAAGCATTCAGTAACTGACATGGATATTAAAAGAGTGTGGAATTAGGAATAAAGAAGCATTAAAGAAGTATTATTTTGTTCGGTCTGTTCAGAAATTGTTCAGCCCTTTTATGGAACAGACAGGAAGCCAACTGAAGAAGCACGATCAGGTCCGTTAATCAGTTTTAGAAATTCTTACAAATACAAGCCTTTTTCCAATCACAACAGAATCAAGCTACCTTTCCCACTTTTAATGAAAGATTCGTGCACTCCATGGCTACCCAATATCTTAGAAAAAGAGGCATAATATTTTTTGGTATGTGTAGTCGCCACCAAGAAATGAAGGCGTTTCCACAGCTACCCCTCGCTGTACGTAACCCCGATACTGTCCCATCGGCCACAGTTGAGCACTGCTAATTGCTAATTGCAGAATACCAAGCTCTCGGGTGCCACCCTGGCGAACGCTTTGGTGACCAACAGTAAATGAACTAGGGATTGAACTCAGCGAGTCGCAGTTGCAGCACAGTAAAGAAGGCAAAGGCTAGTTACTCTTCGGTTCTACAATCTAAACTAACCTCCAGGGGTAGTTGATGGACACTTTGTCCAAATTAAATTAGGGGGGGAGGGAATAGAGAGAACATTGAAGATTAACATGCTGTGCCAGTTCAGATCTGTAGTGTACCTGTGTTTCACTAGTGACTAGAATTTGCTACTTGTGTATCACATCTGTTAAATGCGCAGAAGAATTCTAGAAGTATTTACAGTGGTTCAGATGTGTCCATCGATCATGACTCAACATTTAGACCTAATTCAGGAAAGAAAAGTGAAGAACAGAGGCTTACTGGGCCGAAGCAACTCATACAGATTTTAAAGAGCACATGAAATAAAATACTTGGTTTCCTTTGTGTTTTCCTTCAGTAAGTAGTACTAGTTGATGCACAGTTCTTTTTCTGACAAAGATTTTAAACTGTTCTTCAACTATGAGTCTCTTTCTGTGGGAAAGTAAGGCACAGAGTGGTGTAAACAGCTTGCCGAGCAACCAGTGGCAGAGCCAAAATCAGAATTCAGATTGCCTGCCCACCTGCTTGCCTTCTACCTTTATTGCCAAGCAAGTTACTCAACGAGAGCTTTGCAGATGGAAGAATAAATGAGCAAACAAAAGAGTGAAATGAAGTATAAACAAAGTGAAAATGACCAGTGTTGAGAGTCCGAATTAGCAAAACACAAACCAGAAACAGTAAAAACATTATAAAATAAAACTAGAGTTTACAAGAAAGAAGTATTTTCCATTTTAATGCACGACTGCTAATGGTGTGTTAATGATTTCCCTCATATACGCAGGGCTTTGGTCCAAAGCTCTGAATGAAACCATTCATGCTCTTCTGTGCATCTTTTACCAGAACTATCAGTGCTCCTTAGCCAAGGTGCTCCTTTGTGTTCATTTCGCTTGCCTGGTTTTGTTGTGTGTCATTTCAAGGCTGGGAAAAGCATCAGCATGACCGCTTCGCAGGCTAACGCTCTCTCCCTGCAGGGAGGGGAAGGGAAGGGAAGGGAAGGGAAGGGAAGGGAAGGGAAGGGAAGGGAAGGGAAGGGAACGGAAGGGGACGCGTGG